>NC_051062.1:14012721-14312721 GCF_904848185.1 Acanthopagrus latus
AGAACAATGACTCCATTCAGCTCTTGGGTTTCAAAGTCGACAGAAACCGCAAAGTGCTTCGGAGTGGGTGTTGGGAGATGGAGGGGCGGCGAGGGGAGGGAGGCGTGTTCGCAAGTATGATAGAAAAGAGAAATGGTGGTGGGTGGTGGAGGCAGTGGAGGGGCTGCAGCAGCCTCAAATGATTTCATGTACTGTGAGTTTTATGACGGAGGTCATCAAGTACACGGGGTGGGTTTCTGTGGTATAGAGGAGAAAACAGACGGTTCCCCTGAGGTTCTGTTGTCAACATAACAGATCTTTAGGAAACCTTTGAGGGCCGTAACTGACAATTGTTCCCGTTAATTTGGCAATAAACAGTTTTTTTTTGCTTCAACGTATCATTATGAAGTAAATGATGGTCTCACAGTGTAATGGTTATAGAGTAATGACACCGTCAGGGTTGAGATTGTCCCCCGTTTAAACCTCTTCTGAAAAATACGATTCATTTTCTGCTTGCAGGTTTAAATTCTAGACTAAATGAAAAACATAAACTCTGTGTTTGTCCTCTGTTGTTTTTAGCCAGAGCGCCCTGGGTGACTTTGTGAAAGCGACATTAACGATAAAACCACTTGAAAACAAGGGTTGGTTACCAAACTTTGTATTTGGTCCTGACTGTGTTACAGAGCACCGATTCAGGTTGAATTCAATTGATGCCAAATTTCCATATGAAGTGAAAGAGAAAGAGCAAGACGTCACCTCTCTGACAGTTCTCACCGAGTCAGAGCAAAACTGGCTGCAGTATTTGTAATGTAAATAAATGTGACCTGAGGACACACCTGGTCAAACATAAACCCTGTCTTACAGCTGAAGACTGAAGTGTTTGATAGCCTACCAACCACGTCCCCTGCAACGCCTGTCGCTAACATTAGCATGCCTTCAGACAGCGCTGCGCTCACGGAGAGCTGAACATCAGCCAAGTTCATCAACATCTTCATGTAATTAATTAGTTAACTAGGCTTTCTTCACCGTCTTAGTTGGTGTTATCTCACTAGTGTTAGCCAGTAAACTGTTTACGTGGAAACACAACATTCAATTCTGTTTTGACAGTAATACCGGTCATATTTGGAGCCAAAAGTACTGTTGGATTCCGGTACAGAACGGTATAATCAGCAAAATATACCTCATCTATCTCAAAGTAAAAGTACTCAAGATCTCTTTCTCGAAGAGTTGTGAGCCGTGCAGAACCAGAAGTGCCAACCAGCAACACTTCTAACTTCATTATAGCCCCAGAAAGTTGTTATCAAACCATCGGAGCATCAAGAGGAAGGAAGAGAGGGCGTCTTGGCACCAACCGGAAAGTTTTTTGATCTGTGAACAATACAAATAAATCAGGGGCGGGGGTATTTTGAGTGCCCCAGGGCCCCTCTTCATGGACAGCCAGAGAAGAAGAAGAGGAGAGTGAGGGGGTGGAGGTGGTTTTGGGGTTTTCTCCTGTTTTATGAGGGTTCTGGCATATTAGTAGAAGTCAGCTGTTACTTGTTAAAACCTCAGCCTCGGGGGTAAAGGGGTGAATGAAGTGGGTTTTTACCACGTCAGAGAAGAGCCGGGAGTTCCCCAGGGCACCTACACCGGCCCGCTGAATGTTTTATTTTTTCTAATCGGCGCTTGGTTTTGATAGTTTGTTCTTTTTGTCTTTTGTCCCCGCTTCTAATTTTGTGCAACACTTTCACACTTTCTCTATTTTTACCTTGCGTTTCTTCTTCATCCATCTCCTGCCTCGCCCTGTTGTTCGTGATACTAAAATAGCTCATTGTTGCTGCACTGAGACGCTGAACCACTAATCCAGATTGCCTCCAGCTACATGTGTGTTAACTCTGAGCATGCCCGGACAGACCCCCCCCCCCCCACCCTCCACACACACACACACACACACACACACACACACACACACACACACTTACAGCAAAACCACACTAAGGCAACAGTGAAACCGAAGACAAAGACGCACACTCTTAAGAAATTCTTGTGTCTAGTTTTGAGTAACATACATCTTTACTCAATGTTTGTGAACAACCCACACACACCGCATGTTGTTTGTGTTACGTTTATGGACAACTGTTCCATATTTGCACTTTTAATCATCGCCCAGCCTTTAGAAATGTGCACAAGTGTCTCATTTTGTCAACAAAGGGCTCAGGCTCCATCTTGTCAAGTATCAGTCTGGACTTTATCTGAATTTGAAGCTCCAGTTTTTTGTGTCATCTTCCTGAGAAGTTTGATGTAAGCGTCGCCTGTCATTCCTGCTTCGTGATGGAATGTTTGTTTGAGGTCGGGTTACAGAAACAATGTCGAACCATGTGATTTAGAGCCTGACGGTTTTTATTTGCAGCGCTTCGCTCCACCAGGTGATTTTACTCCTCAGCACACTTTGCAATCAGGAACAAATAAGTTCCCAGCTGGAGTTTATATAAGACCACCCTGATTATAAGACTCTTTGGACTCGTTTCTACTGGCTTCTTTTCCGGTGGCAGCAGATCTAGAAATTAGATGTGAGGATTTGCTGTTTTTCTTTGCCATTAATGACAGTAAATGAAGAGTCTTTGGGTTTTGGACAAAAGAAGCAGTTTGAAGACGTGGCGTTGGGCTCTGGGAATTTGTGATGACTGTTTTTCACAATTTTATAGATTAAATTAATTAAAAATAATTAGCTAGCTCCACCTAGGCCCAAGAGAGCGGCTTTATTTCAATCAAGAATAATCCAATATATAAAAAAAAGCATATTGAAACCTTCTCGAGCTGGATATTTTGGGGATCTGCATGAAATTCTACTTCGTCACAGGTATCAAAAACGTCCTATTTTGTCAAAGAGAGTGATAAAAAAAAAAAAAATAAATAAAAAAAACTGGAACTGTCCCTTTATCAGGATCTGCACCAAAAGTCAATGGAGTCTATAGTGGAACCCAAACTCCATCCAAGTTTTGTGGAAATCACTGCTGATAAACCAACAATCCAGCAAACAAATAACCAACCAACAAACTTTGTAAACAGAGTTGTTTGATTGATAAAATGTCAGAAAAACACAAAGATATTCAGTTCACTGTCAGAGAAGAATGAAACCAGAAAATATTCATAATTAAAAGGCAGGAAAAAGATCATTTAGACTGTTTTTTCCTTTAAAAGATTCCTCAAACATATTCATTGGTTATCAAAGTAGTTGGTGATTAATTCAAATCTGCGTTGCAGCTCACAACGGAAATCAGCAACTATCTTGAAAGTTACTAAATTTTTCATCTGTTTTTCAACAGTTGCTGGTTCCTTCTTCTGATAATGTGGGAACTTCCTGCTTTTCTTTTGCATAAACAATAGTGAATTAAATATCTTTGCTTTTAGCTGGTTAAAAAAAACTGCTCCACTAAAGCTGCTAAACATCTGTGGTTGAACTGGGAAGCTTCCAGTGGTTAAGAGCCGGAGACTGTGGCTGTCGCAGGAAGCTCCCAGGTGGGAATCTTTGCAGAGGGATTTGCTGAGAGGGAGTGCATGTGCTCAGCTAATCTCACTTGGATAAATAAACAGAATAAAAAAAGAAGGAGAAGAAAAGCTTGTGTGCACCTAAACGCTGCTGTAGGCCTGCAAAACAAAAGAGGATTCAGTATTTAAATTCATGAAATGTGAGAGCGCATGAAATCGATTGGCGCTGTTGTGTTTTGCCATAAATCATGTTAAACGCCGTGCAGAGCGTGCCGTGGGAGCAGTCAAACATTTGGCATGGCGCAAGACGAAAACTCCCCGAGAGGAGGGGGGAGCAAAGGAGCATGGGATTAAAAATGAGAAGAGGTCTGCTTTAACATGAAGCTGTTATTTAAACTCGCATGTTGGCACATTTCACAACGTGTGAAAGGTTCAGTGTGTGAGCGCAGGTAACCAGCTTTTACAGTTGTAATCTATAGAAATCTGAGTGAGATTAGACATCTTTTGTTCCATCTTTTTCATTGTCCTTCCATGTTCTTATTCCTGGAAATGTATGTAAAATGATCCTAAACGTCTACAACTCATCATAGTTCTTTATTTCCTTATTTAATTAACTTTGTGCTGGAAAAATTATCCTTTTTTTTTAGATAAAACAATGAAAAACATTTGCAATTGCAGATTTTTCCAATGTTCTCACCATTTAATTATGAAGTACTGTGTTTTGGACCAAATATGTGACTGAAACGGATCTAGTGGACATTTGGGAGTAAGAGAAGACAGTTTGTTGTGTGTTGAGTTTGATGCACGACTGAAAACAGCAATTTCAAAATGTGCTACTTTGGCTCTGATGCAACATGTCATCTACTGAGGAACTAATAACTAAAGTTAGTGAAATATAAAGGAAGTTTAAAGTGGTACGTCAAAACTGTAGTTGACGTGTAACTACTGCTTTAACTTCTAAAGGAAACTGAGACTCCGGTTGGTCCATACTTGGTTCCAGTGAAAGTAACAAGCACAAAGATCAACAAATCATCAAAAACACTCATGAAAGAGCCAAAAGGAGAGAGTACAGTCTGGTTGAATCCATGAAAGGACCAACGGATTCAGATAATTTGAGATTTGCTTTGCAGCCTGGTACAAAGACGAGAACATGCCAGGGGACAACCAAACCAGATGGGTTGGTTAAACACACTGAAGCACAGAGAAAGTCTTTAAATCTCCTCCCGGTGTATCTGCATCACATTTCAGAAGCTGAGAGTTTCATGCTCAGGAACTAAATTTCGATCTGTGGCAGGAAATCCAAACGCTGGAGGTATTTAGGCAACTCTAGCAACCCAAACAGAGACGCACCACGAGCCATAAAAATCTGAAGAGAACACTTAATTTGGGTTGAGAAACAGCTGGTGCAAATACCAAAATACACTAAACAGCCGAGGAGATTGTTTGAAACGAGACGGGAGAAAAAGAACCAAGACTGATTTTGTTTGGCATGAGCTGTAAATCAGCAGAAGAAAACAGAAGAACTCATATTTATTTACGGCACTGAGGTGCCCTCTTGTGCTGATTTACACCAGCGACTCTCACACTGCCTGTTTTGTTTCATGTGATTAATGGTGCTGCCAACCACTCACAGTCCCAAAGCAGCATTTCACTTGTTTCACACATATTGGAGGTTTGCCACCCTGCAAGCTCGGGCTCCAAGAATTCTCCTATTGATGCAAAACCAGCCAGTAAATGATGCAGAAACACAAAGTAAACACAGCTAAAAGTTAAAGGTTTAGATATAGGAGACACTCACTGCCACTAGATGTCACACAGGAACATACACAAACATATATTTTACAACTAACCCAACATAATGTTGCTTTAATTGTCCACCTTAATGCCTGAGCTGTTTTTTCTGTATTCTCAGTACCAACAACTGTTTCCACCTTTTATGCTAAGCTAAGCTATGTTTTGCTCGTCAGCGTATATTCTTTGGCGGTGAACTTATGATGGATGTTTTTCACAATTTGTAGAATTATTATGACCGAAAAAATAAACAAATGAATCCTGGAAATAATCAGTAGATCAGTCCAGTGAGCAGCAGAAGGCCCAGCTGGCTGGTTCAGAGAGGAAAAGTTCTGAAACCAGCCGTGATGCTTCAGACTGTCGTCTGATACTCATACAGTAACACACACACAGTGCACGGAGGCTGGCTCAGCCCCGTCCTTGTTAAAAACGTCCAGGCCAAACGAGGATAACAGGCAGAGCCACAAAATTACCCGTTGGCCCCGGCGTTTCCCTCGCGGACCGAGCACAGCGGGGTGTCGGCCATTTTGGAAGACAGGGATCATGTGAAGTGGTCGACGAGGGCCTCAGACGCTGTCGGAGAGACTCAGATCGATCTGGACCAGGCTGGTTTTTCTAATAGTTTTGTTCCTAAATGAGATGGCTGCCGATGGAAGCACGCAGCGTCTTCTCCAACAAACCCATTATAAAAAGAATTTCATGTATAATTTGGAGATACTGGATAATAACCCTCTGATTATAAGATCCAGCTCCCTGGAAATGTTTTATGTAGAGCATATTTTAGTTCCTTACAGTGATTATATGTGACAAGCTCAAGTTTTTCTCTGGAATAGGATCTTAAAAAATGTCTGACGGCACAAAACTTCAAGGAAACTTTATACTCAAATTTAATACGATTCATCAGATTGAATTCCGCGACTAATTACCGTCTTCATCCCCCGCGTTTTCTCATAACGTCTCTTGAACGTCTCATTGTCTAAATTTGGCAGTAATCGAGGATGAACTATAAACTAAAATACAGACTGAAGCTGATTTTCTGCTGATAATTAAGCTTCTTTTCCTCGTCCATCATCGTTTCTAAGCTGGTTTCCTCTCTGAATCCACCTGCTTCCTCTCTGAGAGGATATTTTAAGGTGCTCGGGGCAGTTATTTTTCTCTTTTGATAAGAACAGCTCGATAGGTGCCAGAGGAGGAAGAGGAAGAGGAGGAAGATTTGAGTGATGGTGTTGTAAGACGACAGGAAACATCAGGCAGCTCCGCCCTGATGAAAGGAGATTTTGTCGTTCCTCTTTTCTGTTTTTCTCACTTCAAGATTCTCCCGTTTCACAAGATATCTTTGTAAACATAATCAGCTGTTGTTATCCTCTGTGCAGGAATTTTAAAAAACTGGGTGGAGAAAAGTAAAAGTTCCTCAAGCTAGTTTCGGTTCCCGTCTGTGGTTTCTTCTTCTCTGTTTTTCTCAGAAAAGTGTGAAAGGTGAAATGAATGAGAGCTCAGAAACTACAGAAACAAATTCAGGAAAAAAATGTTACCGGGTCTTCCTGATTTTTCTTCCAAATGCAGTCACAGGGATTTCATTAGTTTGGTTGAGGAGGCTTCTGATGTCTCAACAAAAATATCTGTTTTTTGTTGGTGCAAACATGGCAGGAAAATGTCCTGTCGCACTGTTAAAAAAATATCTGGGAGGGTTTAAGCCGACAAATAACAGCTGCTTCTGTCCCGACATCAAAAACATCCAGTTTTGTCGCTACACAAACCTGGCTGGAAAAATGTCCTGACATCTCTCCTTGTTTTTGTCTTCTTCTGTACGTTTAAAAAATGTCGTCTTCTTCACTTTCAGCCACCATGAAGAAAGGCTCAAACGGCTCCAGCTGGACCGGTGAGCGAGGCCTGATGTTCGGGGGAAACGGTCCGAACACGCTGCCTTCCTCCTCCACAAGCGTCACTCCTTCAGCCTCCTCCACCGCCTCCACCCAGATGACATCCATCGACGGAGTCAGCTTCTCCGAGGGAGAACTGCTGCTGCAGGTAACAAGTTTGCTTCTTTACAGATTGTGTGACGGACAACAGACGACACGGAGCTCTGAACAAAGTTTGTCTCTGGTTTTCAGGCGCTGAACGGCTTCGTGTTGGTGGTGACGGCTGAAGGATACGTCTTCTACACGTCCCCGACCATCCAGGACTTCCTCGGCTTCCACCAGGTAGAACTCGAGTCTTTTCAACGGCTTTTTTAGGCACAGAGAGAAGAAAAAACTCACAGCAAAGACAGAAAATTAAGAAAATTTCATGTGTAGCTCTCGAGCGGGATGTTTTTTCTTCAGAGCAGCATTTGTCTCTCTCAGAAGTGATAAAATCAGTCGATATGAGGAAGAACAAGCTGTTTTGAAAATTAGCTCATTGAAATACCAGCAATTACGCTGAAAAACTGTTTGCACAACTCCAGTAAATATGGTTTGTCAGGTTTCACTTCTTCATTTCTTTTACTGATAAAATGGATTGTTTGTGGAGGTTTTACTTCTTCTTACGTGTTTTTCTCAGAAATGTGTGAGAGGTGACCTGAAAAATACAAACGAAAAATATCAATTTGGACAAAAAATGTGACCGGATCGTCCCAAATTTGTCTTTTTTATCAGAAATGTGTGAAAGGTGACCTGAACAACAACAACAACAACAACAACACAAAGCAACTGAACTTATTTTTTTGTAAAAATTGTGGACGGATCGTCCATAATTGTTCATCCATCCATTTACAGGAAATTTGGCCACCTAGTTCACCTAGTTATTTTGATTCGATTCTATTGGTTTCTTTTATTTATGCGCTGAAAAACAATTAATCTGGAAATGCAGGAGCTGCGTTAACTTACCAAATTAACTTACCAAAATCATAAAGCACTGCAGAGGACTGAAAACGAGCTTTGCTTGACGGTAGATAATCAAATAAAATCTTTGAAGCGCCTCATTTTAACTGATGTTTTCCTTCGATTGTGTCGGGGAGGATTTCTGGACATGTGATGCCAATTTTAGGGTAGAGATGAAGAGAAAGTTGTCCCTCCTTCCCTCTCCGTCCTCTCCTGAAGCTGTCCAAAGCTCTGACAGGTTTATTTATCCAAAGTTTAAAAACAACAACGCTTAAAAAAAACAAGAAAATCAGAACGGACACTTTGAGGATCGTTTTACACATCTCAGAGTGGTTCAGTAATTCATGCAGACGACGCTCTAAAAGACGGACACGCTGACGGGCCAGAGGGTGAAACACGTGTGAGTCATGTGTCTGACTGCATGTGTGCGTTTTAATGTGTGTGTTTGTGTGTACGATGAGAACTGAACGACTTTGTTGGCTGTGAACTCTTGACTTGTAAACACATCCGTTTGAACCGAGGTTAACGATGTCGGGGAGAAAAGGGAGGGAAAAAAAAAACGTAGCCTGGGGAGAGTGCACGTGGTAAACAGTTCACACACTCACACACTCACACACACACACATAAATACACACCACAGCTTTTCCACAACACAATCTGGGGTCAGGATGCCAATCAGGGCAGGAAGCGTTTTGTTGTGGAGGCCACAGCGGCTGCTGAAGCCAAAAATTCACCAGCTGCTTTGACTATTTTTCACCATTTAAAGTTTCTTTACAAAAGCAGCTCTAATCATTGATGCAGAGGAGATAAAACTGGTTCAAAAGAAGAAAGAGATGTTACTGCTCAGCTTAATTCCTCCTCGCCAACCTCTCGTGCTCACATATCCTGACTTCAGGGTTGCTTTGAGCTCAACAAAGCCTGCCGAAGCCATTTTTCATCGCCGTTGACAAAGGAGGGTTTGTTTGTCGACGGTTGAGTAAGAGGTGCGGCTCTTTCAGCACCTCGCTCCTTCAGCACAACGGCGTCTCTGTGTTTTCAGCGCCGTTCATCCACTTGTTCTCGCCGTGTGTGAGCGCCAGTGTGTTTACGCTTGCATCATCAGTTTCTGAACGCAGCTTCGCCAGAACAAACAGCGGAGGAGCTGCAGCTCGCCAACAAGACGCTCGAACGAGGGCTGAGCTGGAGGAGGGCCAGAGTTCCAACCAACACATAAAATCTATTATTTAATATTGGATAAGAGCTGAGTTTAAAGCACACACAACTTAAAACTAGTGCTGAAAGACCAGGATGTGGATACAAGGATACAGTTTTTGCTTATTTTGCAAAGTTTGCTAAGATATGATTCAATTCAGTCTCAAGATGATAAATTCTGCTAAAATAAGTCCAGAATTTAAGATTTATACATTGAAAAAACATCATCAACTGATGGCAGATGACAACATATGTCTGCTGAAGTTAGCATGCTAATCAGCTAGCTCCGGCCCCTCCTGTCTCCTGATAAGGCCTCAGAAACTTTTCTTCCACCATGCAGTTCCATAAATGTTCTTTGTTTTTCTAAAAAATATGGTGACATGAAAAACAACACAAATCAATTAGATATAAATTTGCTAACTTTGTCTCAAAAGCCACAGAACTAAGATGTAATCGCCTACGGAATGAATACTGTGTCAGTGCTTTGTTTAGTTCAGTTTATACTCTGTGCATCCTGTTAATTTACAGTAATTCGCAGTTTAATTGAAGTAAGACAGAGATGTGATGGTTTGTTTGTCCGTCTTCAGTCGGACGTCGTCCATCAGAGCGTGTTCGAGTTGATCCACACAGACGACCGAGCTCTGTTCAGACGCCAGCTCCACTTCGCTCTCAACCCCAGTGGAAGCCAGCAAGATGGCATCGCAATGAGTCCCAGTAAGTCCAGTTGAACCTGAAACCTGTGGATAAAAACCTCATGTAGCATCTTAAAGAAAGACACAAGTAATCGATTGGTTCTTTTCCTGCAGGTGAGCAGAACTCAGCGGAGATCAGCAGCAACGTGATGACCCACGACCCAAAGAACATCCCTCCAGAGAACTCGGCCTTCCTGGAGAGAAACTTCTGCTGTCGCTTCCGCTGCCTGCTCGACAACTCGTCCGGCTTCCTGGTAAAGCTCACAGATCATCTGCGTTTGAAGCCATGACGTTTCAAAGATGACGTCTAATCCGTCCTCTGTGTTCATCTCCAGGCCCTGAATTTCCGCGGCCGCCTGAAGCTGGTCCATGGTCAGAACCGGGTGTCCGAGGACGGGACGTTGATCCCACCGCAGCTCGCTCTATTCGCCATCGCCACGCCAATGCAGCCGCCATCCATCCTGGAGATCCGCAACAAGACGCTGTTGTTCCAGACCAAACACAAGCTGGACTTCACCCCCATGGGCGTCGACACCAGGTGGATGAAGATGTTTCTCCGTGTTCTCTGTCTCCTCAGAATTCAATTTGAAACATAATACTCCATCTTGACATTTAACCTGATTTTACTTGGTCTTCTCCTGCTCCACAGAGGGAAGGTGGTTCTGGGTTACAGTGAAATCGAGCTCTGCATGAAAGGTTCAGGCTACAACTTCATCCACGCTGCAGACATGATGTACTGCGCCGAAAACCACCTCAGAAGTCAGTGGAGTGTTATTTATTTATCATGTTGCAGCTCATCAAATGTGAGTTTGAACATGTTCTGATGAATAAATGTGACTCTTTCTTTCTTCACTCCAGTGATGAAAACAGGAGAAAGTGGTTTCACCTACTTCAGGCTGCTCAGTAAAACCAGGTCCTGGATCTGGGTCCAGGCCAACGCCAGGCTGGTCTTCAAAGGAGGGAAGCCGGACTTCATCGTGGCCCGGCAGAAAGCTCTCACGTAGGTTAAATGTGACATTTTTCTGCTTTTCTGTTTCATTTGCCAGTATTTTGTGACAGAAATGTTGTATTTGAACAGACTATGGTAACATTTAATAAAAGGTACAAAACACTCAGACACTGTAGTTGAAAAAATTGAATTCATTGATTAAGGATTAATCAGCTGTTTGTTTCAGTTTGACGTAACGCTTCTTGGTTACTCACTCGTGTTTGTTTCCGTCACAGGAATGAAGAAGGCCTAGAGCAGCTGCGCCTCCGTCGGCAGCAGCTGCCGTTCTGCTTTGCAACTGGAGAGGCGCTGCTGTACGACATCGTCCCCACCATCGACCCCAACCCCCCGACATGCTCCGCCCCCAAGCAGAGGAAGCTGGACAGCTACTCCGTCAGCCCAAACTCCATCCTGGGCTGCATGCTGAACCAGGACCAGTCCATCTACTGTGAACAAGACACTGCCAACAACCTCAACTCGCTCAACGACGCCGTCTTCCAGGACACCCACGCCACCGTCAGCGTGCCCGGAGACATCTGGCTGGAGACCACACCCAAACCTGCGGGAAACCTGGTGAAGTCCGAGGCCACAGTTCAGGACATGATGGATACCCTGCAGCAGATCCTCGGGGACAACGACCTCAGCGATGCCCTGGATGTGGCGCCGGATGAGCTGAAGAGCTGGGAGAGCACCCTGCTGAAGATGAGCACCAACAGCTGCGAGATGAACGAGGACCTGAACGATATTCTCAACAACGACATCCTGGCGTACGTGGAGGAGCAGCTCCAGAGGGAAGGCGGGCTCAAGTTGCCGGATCAGCTGGACGATATCCTCCAATGCCACTCCACGTTGGACCTGCAGAACCAGAATCTTGACCAGTGTGAAGAGCAGGACTTTGGCTGGCCTCTGGAGCCACAAGTACCAAACGTAGGGGATATGATCACCAGGCAACCAAATCCAATCCTGGGGATGATGAAACTGACCCACATGGATCTTCCTCAGATGGGTTCTTCTGGTCTCAACGGTCCGACCCTTCAGCAGATCACCTCCCAACAAACTCCTGATGTTCTTGGACAGGGCTCCACTGGCGCTCCAGTTTCCTTCAACCCCACCTTGGTGGACTCTAGCGCTCAGAACCAACTGAGAACCTTACAGGTCAACGCCAAGGAGAACAACCTCAGAGGATTCTCACTCAGGCAAACCAATCAGATCCACCCAAACCAAATGGCTCCGAACCAGCTCCAGATGAGGACGCCCAACCTTCAGATTGGCCTACATGACCAAACCGCCAATCCCGTCTTCAAGTTTCAGGGCAACCAGTGGAACTCCTCAGTCCCAAACCAAGCCTTTGTAGAAACATACACCCAAAATATTTCAAACAAACCCGCTTTCACTGCAGATCCTCCATCGACCAGCTGCCTGCAGGGACACTTTTCACTCCAGACACAAAACAGTGAGAATCAGAGACTGTCATGGCCGCTGGAGCAGCAGCAGCAGCAGCAGCAGCAGCAGCAGCAGCAGCCGCTGATCTCCAGTGGACACCAAATGGGTGCCTGCCTCAACCAAATGTCAGCGTTCCAGAGGAATCCCGTTCCTGGTGTCGTCGCTGGCCAGAACGCCATCAACGGCAGGCCCGTGTTCCGGACTCCAGAGACTTCAAACGTATCGTTTCCCGTTCAGCAGAACATGGTGCCAACGAGCAGCTGTATGTTCAGAAACGCCCCCCCTTCCGTGCCTGTAAATGGCGTGCACCCCATTCAGAGACTAAACCCCGCCAACAACCAGATCCCCTCCAAGCCTTCCTGTCTGTATCAGAGTCTTCCCGGAGGCGGATCCGTGCTGGGGAGGACGGCCATCCCGACTCCTGATGAGGCGCCGCTGTCCTGCCAGATGAGCGCCGGTCTCGACCCGGACAGCCTGTTGATACAACAGCAGTTCATCAACTTCAGTGAACAGACACAGGTAAACACTACGTTAGAGAACTCAGAGATTCTAGATAATGATGAATCTTACGAGCTTTGTAGACACAGAGATGCTGGTATAGTTGAGTCATAGAAGCCTGCGTCTCCGACCTTCTTTGACTGTAGCAACGTATCTTACATCATGATTGTTGTTTTAAACTTTCTAGAGTTTAGGTTGCCATCTGTACACCTGGCTGGAGACTCCATATTCATCCTGTTTAAACCTGTATTACACAATAAACAGCAGCATAGAATGTAAAAAGGTGACATTCAGTGCTGCCCTAATAACAGCTGAACATACGAATCCTTGTAAAGTTAGACCTGACCAGTGTTTTCTCTGGTTTCACAGGTGAACAGCCACCCAGTTGTCGGGAACGGAGGTTTCCCCTTCTCGTCCTCGCTGCCCAATGGGAACGCCTACTACTCAGAGAACAAATAGGAATCAGCTGCTGTGATCTGCGACGTCAGAGGATCCAAACCCGGACTGCTTAAGACTCCTGTCTCTAAATGTCAAAAGTGGAGTAGACTGAAGACCAGAAATGAGCCCGATGAGGAAAACAGGACGCCTCTCCTTCTCGTCTTTCTTTTGATTCGGCAGTGAAAACTTTTAAGAGTTCATGTGTTTGGTTCAGGCCGTCTGGAAGAGAAGAAGAAGAAGAAGAAGATCATTTTGGAGTTTGTGTTTCTCAGAGAAGGACTCTCTGGTTGGAGCTGGTTGGATCGTACCAAAAGAAAAGAAAAAAAACAAAGAACAAAGAAAACGGATGACCGCCATCAGTGGACTGTTTTTGATTTGAGACAACACAAGTAAGTCTTGCAAACCATTTTCAGGTTGTTTTTTTTCCTACCACATCGATGGATGATGAAAGTTTGGCTGCAACAGCATTGTCCTCTTTCTCTTGTGATTGCATACAAATGAGTGTCTTTTGTTTGTCATCTGGGAATATTTAGATGTCTGGGAATCAAAAGAAACTCCAGAAAGGAAAGTGTAGAAGAGTTTGAGGAGGTCTTTTCTCTTGTAAAACACTGTAGACAAACCATGAAACTTGCCCTGATGTGGCTTGTCCCAGTACAGATTCTGGCTCAGTACTGCCCCCTTTGGGCCGGAGGACACAACAACACCCACTGCAGCTGCGTTCTGTGGTTGTTTTTCTCCCTCTGGTCACAAGAAATGATCCCATTCATGCTGGAAACTTAAGTCGGTGTGAAAGTGGAAGTTATTCAATCTCAAAACAAGAAGTCAGACCTCTTCTTCTTCTTCTTCTTAATGGAATTTTGATGATTGTTTTATCATCTAGGAGCTCTGTAGTTATTCACAAACATCACAGTGCTCTAAGACAGTTTGTTTTACAAGAGAAAAGACGTGAAGGGTGACGATTAAAAGCCTCCGTGAAAGTTAACAGAAAGAAGCTCCTGTTGATCCTCTGCCGTCTGCGGTGCACAAACACAAACCTTCCTCCCTGAAAATCTGTTTGAATTGTGAGCGCTCAGAAGGATAAAATGTCGACCTGTTTTGTTTTAATTGTGCTGTTTTTGTCCTTTTGATTAAGTTCATTTCAACTCTTTACTGTTCCCAGTGAGGGAGATTATTTGCTTTGCAGACAGGGTATATAAATAAAACCACGCACAACAGCAACGTCACAACATCGTCCAACTAACAGACGATCTTCAGCGTTCAAACACGAGATGATTCTGTGAAAAGAGCTGCTCGCTTGTGCCTCTTCGTATGTATTTGAAACGCATTCAGCCCGAGCTTCTTCTGTCATTGAGCCAGTTTTTCTTTTCTTTGATATTTCTGTGTTTTCCTGTTGTGCCTTAAACCGACAGCACTGTTTGAGACTTTAAAGGGACAGTCTGTCGACACTTTAAAACATTTCCACCGGGATTTAAAAACATTTTTTAAATGATAGAACCAAAGTTAAACTTCAACAAGCCAACCGTTTTGCACTATTCCTTTAAAGTTTGCCAAAGCATAGCGAAGTGAAAAATAATCCACAGATTTGTTTCTGAGCTTTATCACAAAAAGATAGCAACGAAATGTGCACAAATTAAGATGATTTTAGTGATTTTAAACGGACTGGACCCTCCAGACTTTTCATTAGAGCAGAATAGACCCAGTGAGAGTGAAAGCTTTACAGGAGGATCAGGGCCACCAAGTCTTTGTCTGACCTTTTCTTTGAGCCTTTTCTGATCGCTGCCTTCACATTGGATTAAAATAAACAGAGTAATTAACGGCCAGATGTTCCGTCATCAGTGTGTGACCCTCTCCCTTGTGTTTCCCGACTCAGACCTCCGTCCTCTTTCCTTTTTTCTGTCTTTGTGGTTTAATTTATCGACGTTCTCGCTCAGACCGTCTGGCAGCGAAACACAGAAGTAAAAAAATGGTTTAAAGGCAGCTATTGTATATTTTTAAAACTGGGGGGGGAAGAACACAAGTTAAACTTCAAGTGCCTTCGAATTGACCTCTCTGTTGATTGTCTGTTGATCTTAAAAAAAAAAAACTCAGCACTTAGATTGAAACAGAAAAATAAAGAAAGCCTCCAACGTGCGTCGCTTCATCAGTACTGAGCCGCGGAAGCTGAACTTCTGTGCAGAATACTTACAGCTTCCTCTGTGACGTGAAAACTTGAATATTTTTGACTTCAATTTCAAAAAAAATAAATGAAGCCATCTGTGGTGCTTTATTCTCCAGGATACCAAAGGGACAAGACAGAAACACACATCCACGCTTTCTGTCGACTGTCTGATGGTTCTGATAGGAAATGGACCAGAACGATTGTAGTCGTGGTTTCACAAACTGTGAAGATATGTTTATATTCACAATCGATGCTGCGTTCACGTCACGTGGGAGTCATCAAGAGTTCCCAAGAACTGAAATAGAGACGATTTTAAGGTCAGAGTGCTTTCATGGATTTAAAATATGTCAATAAACACAAAAGAAGAAGAAAAGAGAGAAGAGAACAAGCCATGAAATATTAAATCATCGGCCTTTCAGCCCCTCAGCTGTGCAGAAATTACAGACAAAACTTATTTTTTAAAATGCAAAACATGAAATTATCAATCATCTTTTCAAAATCCAGATATTTTTGAACCACAGTTGTCCAAAGGGCTGTGGTGAAAGAACAACAAAGTAAAGACAGATGTACTCCAACAAACTACAATCAGGAAACAAGCTAGAAGTTTCTGAATTTACGAGGTGCACTCGAATGCACCGTGAAGTGGGAAAAATGGTGCCTTCCATCTGGTTCAGGTTTTGTGTGTTTACAGGAGTGTGTAGTTTGGATACGGGACAAACCATGTGACGTGAACGTCAGCAACAACCTGCCCCTTTCTCTGAGAGTCGTTGAGGGGCATTCTGGGTAATGTAGTGAACCACTAACTGCAGTGGAAGCAAGGGAGGCAGGTTGAGTTACGACTGTTTTGGCTCAGTTTTTCTTAAACATGCGGAAAATCTCAGTTTAAGGCTCATAAAAATATGTTTTTCTTTAATATTGATTGGAAAGAAAAATTGTAGTTTGTTTACTAAATGTTCTCTGTCACCAAGTAACTTAAATATTACAGTCAATCTACATATTTAAAGGACAAAGTGATGATTGCTTCTTAACAATCCGTGAAAGTTGAGCCAGAAGCTTTTGTCTCCCCATATTTCTCTCCTTTGCACCGTTGACGTCTTTTGTGAACTTGAACTTGAGTTTTGACGCGTTAAAGAACAGTATGGACAGCGTTATGAGGTGCTATGACAGAAATCACCACGTGTGCCTTGACAGCAGAGTCACCAAAAAAATCTGAATTAGACCAAAAATCATCACAGATGGATCCAATCAGTACAAAATGAAGCGTTGTCGAGTGCTTTCATCGAAATATAATAAAGGAATATAAATATATATCTTGTTGCTTGCTTCTAGAGTAAAACAAAAAAAAAGCTTTCTACTTATTATTCTTTTATTTTTCAAACCCAGGAGGCCTAGACTCCACATTGCAGTATCTTTGTGTACCTGTATATAATTCTATATATTTGTTGTTTTTATTTTTCAAATATTGTCCTATAATGTGTATTTTAACGTCGTATTGCCTTAACCTGACTCACGTCTGTCATAATTTTTTTTGTACATTTTCCGCACAGCATAAACATATGTAACCTCTTATAATGATGTTTTCTTTTTGTATCTCTTCAACTTATTATATTTTATGGATTTGCCTTCAATATTTTTGCCTTTTATCAGCGTATTGAGTGTTTGATCTTTTCATGCTGACCATATTAAAGGTGATCTGATCACACGACGTCTGCTTTCACTTGTTATATTTAAAAACACAATGAACATTTTGTTATTGTTGATCTATTTGTGGGTATTTTTACTCCTCAAATGAGAGTACATTTAAAGTAAAGAGGTAAAAGAAATTGTTTTAAATTATTTTTAAGTCATTTAAGTTGCAGCTGTGATGACTGTGATGCTCTCCAGTGTCCACTAGAGGACACTGTAGCTCTAACTGTAACTGCTCTTCAGTACATCTGCTCCTGCTTCACAATCTGCTCCCAGTTAAGCCTTTAATGGTTTCACTGCAGGAACAAACTGGGCCAGAAGGGATCAAACACAGTCTAATATTATCTTCCTGTGACACACTGCATCACAAAGCAAGTAAAATGTCCTCAGAATGGCAGGAAAATACTCGTATGTGTGTCAGAATGTATAAACCAGGAGGGACGCTTAACATTGTCAGAACATTAATATATCCTCCAATATGCAATAGTCACAGCCTTTACTTCAGGAACGCTTGCATGTTCAAAGACTGTTTCATAAATACAAACAGTAAAGTTAAAAAAAAAAGTATAATAAGTCATTTTATGTAAAAAAGATAAAAATAAAAGAGAAGTACAATAATTTCCCCTGAAATTAATTGTTTTGGGATCAAACTATTTGGCTATCATGTTAAAAGTAAGCACGCTAACATTAGCCACATTCCTAGAAATTAAAGATGAATTACATCAACAAATAGCTCAGTTTGTCAATAGTGAAAGTGTAATAAGTAAAGCTAGCTAACATTAGCCATATTTATAGCTAACATTTGCTACATGAATCAAAATTAAAGATACATCATATCAACAAACATAGCTGAATTTATTGACATAAAGTTAGCTAAATAAAACCAGCAAACAATAGCCACATTTATTACAAACATTGGCCACACCTTTCAAAATTAGAAATTAATCAGATCGACAAACAGCTCAGTTTATCAATAAAGTTAGCCAAGTAATGCAAGCTAACATTATCCCCATTTACAGATATTTAACATTACATCGACAAACATAGCTCAGCTTATCAATATAAAGTTACATCTATAGAAATTAAACATTAATCATGTTAGCAAACATAGCTCCGTACAAAGTCTTTTTTTTTTTTTTTTAATCTTTAGAACCCTTTTTTTTTAAGCTATATGCTCTCGATTTAAATAGTGTAAATCCATATGTTGGACTCTTCTACTAAATGACACCTCATTAAATGTCAATAAAACATCAGAGCAGCATAATTAATATAAAACATGTCAGTCATACAAGTTTGTCATCGATAAATATCAAAACATTTTAAATTTTCGACCGTTTTTAGAATTTTCGAAAAGTCGACCGTTATTTTGCCCCACGTCACCTTTGACCCGCCGCGCGCTCCCGACGTCCAATCAGTGCTGGCGGAGGAAGAAGAAGAAGGAGCGCGCGCAGGTTGTGGAGGAGGGAGGACGGAGGAGAGGACGCAGGAGAGGAGAGGAGAGGAGACAGGAGGAGGAGAATTTAACTTTAAGACGGCTCCATGTTGATATTCCGGGTCTGAGATACAGGATGTGAAGTTTGAACGGAGGTTTGTTTTATAAAAAAAAAAGAAAAAAGTCAGCGGGATTCGAGGCGGCGGCAGCGGGACGTCACGGACGAGATCCGGAGAGAAGCTGCGCTAACCGTCCCCGGTACACTTCTTCACCCGGGAGCTGTCATGCCATCTGATTTACACCGAGTTTACCGTTAAGTGATCGATCCGTGGTCGTGTTAACCGTTCGATCTACTTGTACACCGACATGTTGGATTAACTCCGGTCTGAACTCGGCTGTTTGGTGTTTTAACGCGAGTTTGAAGCGTTTCTGTCCGAGAACACATGAATCTGGTCCTGGAGGAGCGACCGGTGTCTGTCCCACGGCTTCTACTGGACTCTGCTGGTCCCTTCTGGACTCCACCGGACTCTACTGGTCCCCTCTGTACTCTACTGGTCTCTACTGGTCCCCTCTGTACTCTACTGGACTCTACTGGTCCCTTCTGTACTCTACTGGACTCTACCAGAGCCTCCATCAGTTAATGTTTATGGCTCCACTGTGATTAAATCCACATTATCGACATGTATGCGGGACGGAAGAGGAGAAAACCTGCTCAGAAGGGGTGAGTCTGATCTATTAATGTGATTTAAAGATAAATTAAATGTTATTTTATCCTCTGCTGATACTTATTCTGTTCATCCGAGAAACAGTTCACTGTTTCTGATCACTTAGTGCAGACTGACACCATTTAAAATGTCAGAACTTCCCAGCAAATATATGGAAGCTCAAAAGTGACGTATTTGTACATAACGGAGCCAAATCTTCATTTAAAGTGAAATATTAACATTAATTGTTAAACGATAATCTACCCTAAGCATCTGTCCCGCATTACGTCCTGTAAAAAAATATAAATGTAAATAATAATGATAATATCATCACATATCCATTTATATGGGAGACCTGACGAGCTATTTATATATAACGGACCCAAAATTGACATTTGAAATGAAATATTAATACTTATTATTAAATTATAACCTATCCTAAGCATCCTTTCAGCATTATGTTTTATAAAAAAGGATGAAAAAATGAATAAATAATGATAATAATGGCACATGTGCATTTATATGGAAGCCCTAACATGCTATTTTTAAATAATGGACACGAAATCGACATTTCAAATGAAATATTAAGGTTATTTACTGAATAATGATCAACCTCAAGCATCTTTTCTACATTATGTTCTGTCAGAAAGATTCAAAATTAAAAATAATAATGATAATATCAGGACATATCTATTAATAAAGAAGCTCTGACATGTTTGTTTTTTAGTAATGGACATAAAACCAACATTAAAATTAAATATTAACACTAATAATAAAATTGTAACCTTCCTCTTCCATCTTTCCTATACTGTATTCTGTAAAAATAATTTTTTTTGAATAGTAATCATAATCATATCAGCACATATTGATTTAAATGAAAGCACTAACTTGCTATTTTTAAATGATGGGCCCAATGGTGTATTTATTATTATTGATATTTATAATCTGGGGTAGATTATGATTTGATAATTATATTTATCTTGTTATTTTTCAAATTAATAAATATAAAACCTACCACAGGTTGTAATTATTAAATTGTAATTTGCCTCAAACTGCTTTTTCCAGTAAAAAAAAAAGAATAATAGAAATTAAAATGATAATAAATAACATCCGCACATAATAGACATTTAAAATAAAAACTCTCAATATTAACATTAAAACTTGACTAATGATTATGTCACGTAATGAGGAAAATATGCTTAAAATAGGTTATAAATTAATAATTATGGGTTATAATAATTTAACCATTATTTCATGTATAATTTAGTAATTGTAACCTGGAGCAGTTCATACTTTAATCATTAGAATATTTGATTTTCTCCCATATAGTGATAAAAACGTACCTCAGATTATAAATATCAAATACGAACGTTTCCTTATTTTGTTACTTTTTCTGCATTATGTTCTGTAAAAAATAAAATTAGAAAATACATTTGATATCAGTTTAGACAGTAAAATGTGTTAAACTGCAAACATTCTGCCTCTGTTACAAACAGATCTTAGTCTGATATCGTCATCGGCCCTGAGATCAAGAAATATGTTGCAATTCCCAGTTAATAGTCTCTGAAAAAAATGTTATACTATTATGGTACAAGTTGAGTTTTTATATTTGTGAGATCTGGTTAAAAAAAAATCTCAATCATTCTGATATTTTGCTTAGAAAACAACATTTCCAGTCACATTTAAGGTTTTTAAAAGTATCATCTCTTCTTTTTCACGACCACGTGTTTAAACTGATACGATATCAACATTCGATTGTTTTTAAAATACAGAAGGAGTTTGTTTTTCAGAGTTCAACATCCTGATATCATGACAACATTATTTTTTCTGTTTGATATTATTATCAACTAAATAGCTCATGTTAGATAATAAAGCCCGACTGGTACTCGATGAGCTGATATGATATTAGGACGAAAACAAAAAATAATAAACTTTATTGATGCACTAAAACAGTAAACTGAACTGGGAATTCAATAATTATAATCAACCTAAATCATTGTGTTTCTGTGTTGTATTGGTGCATATTGGACAACATACATGTCAATATTTCTGTGTTGACTAATATTTGATGATAACAGCCGTTTCAATAGAGCTTCAACTGTTAATAGATTAGTCCTCAACTGATCAATTAATCGCCAGCTATTTTGTCAATAAATGAATCATCACAATTACAAATTCTCTGTTAGCATAATTAAGATGAAAGAGGCACTTTAAAGATTTACCGTAGCTTCATTTTCAGGCAAACTCGTTTTCAATGAGAGTGCTACAGGCACTTTTATGCTAGCATCAAAATCTCTATTGTTAAATCACTAAGAAGTCTCGACACAACGTGAAACTTTGCTGGTAGCATCACCAGGGTCTCTACACATGAACACCAGCACTGACAACATTGTTTGTGTTCACAGAGTTACTAAAAAGAAAGTTTTTGAACAACTCATGTTAGCAGTAGCATCTCCGAAGGTTTGATTCAAATACATTCACAAATAAAGCCGATGCATTTTGGCGAGAGTTTGACTTTAAATGTGAATACTTCCTGTTTCTCTGTGATGGTAAACTGAATGTATTTGTCATATTGATCAACAGTTTTCACCAGACAACTAATTTAATCATCGAGGAAATAATCAGCAGATTGATCAACAGTGAATTGAACAGTTAGTTGCAGCTCTTGTTCGATTGAGCCACTCGTCATTTGATAATTCAAGTTTCCAGATAAATTCTGTAGATTTTTAAACCCTAAGACAACATTATGAATGGGTGGTCGTTATATATATTCATTAATGAGTTATTCTTATATTCTTAGACATTTTATACACCGATAATCGTAGGAAAATAATCAACCTTATAGTCAGCTGACGTAACAGTTTATATATATGAGGCTTCATGCAAATGAGCTAATCTGTGTGGACTCATTTCAACATTCTTATTTCACGTTACTTCTTTAACATCCAGAGTCAAACCGGCTCCGACCGAGCCCGCCAAGTCCAACCCGTCCAAACGCCACCGCGACCGCCTGAACTCGGAGTTGGACCGGCTCGCTAGCCTGCTGCCTTTCCCCGAAGACGTCATCTCCAGCCTGGACAAACTGTCCATCCTGAGGCTCAGCGTCAGCTTCCTGCGCACCAAGAGCTTCTTCTCTGGTAGGACAACAACACAACACTGACTCTTGACTGGTTCCACACCAGAACTCTGACTCTTGACTGGTTCCACACCAGAACTCTGCCTCTCAGACGACTCGTGGAGGTCCGTTGTGTTTTGCAGGTGACACTGACCAGGGCTCCAGACTATATATATTACAATATAAATTATATAATATGATAATTAAGAAATTATTAAATGTTGAGTTCAGTTTCACATCGTTCTTTCTTTGCAGGTCGAGTTGGCCTTCATATTTGCTAAAGGGTTGTAGTGTTCCCCACATGTTGAGGGTATCGACTACACAATTTGCAGATCTGTGAGAAACTTTAACTGGTCAAATTCACGCAGCCATTCTTCACAAATATGGTATTTTCTGCCCTTTTTCACCACACTTGTGTTTTTCATCCTCTGAGTTAGGATTTGACTCTGGCACACTACTCAGCTTATTGGGGAGAAAATAACACCGAGATTCCACCAGATACGTGTTCGCTGCGTTACGGTTCCGATCAGGTTTCACTCTGCCGTCCACCGCCAGGCAAACCCCATCGGTTACGTTTCGACAACTGGCGCCGCGAGACCGAGGAGTTCCCACGATAATCACATAATCACTTGCAACCTCAGTTATAGCTCTGTGTTATAAACACAACAGCTCAGAACAACTTTAGGACCCTCCCCCTCCACACATTAGCCTCTTACAGTGCCATTCCCCATTCTCCCCCCACACACATTGGCCTGCCACCTGTCATTCCAGATTCCAGATTTGCCCCTTCCACGTACCAGTGTCAAAAAACACTGGCAAATTCACTGGTCACACACACCAAACGAAAGATTTAGTCGCACTGTCTCAAATTTTGGTCGATTGTTGGAATTGAGACAGAAGGACAGAAGTGAAGCAGCTAAATGTCAGCGAGTCGTCTGGAGACAGCTCCTCGCCCTTTTCCCTCGCCGCCTACAAAACACTGAAATAACTTTTCACACCTCGCGGAGGACCTGAGGACAAACACTGACACAGAGTTCACTCAGAGTTCATCTGAGGACGAGTCGACAACAAACATTCAAACACAGCGAAGAGCAAGATCACAAATCCTGGGAGGCCAGATGTCTGTTAGGATGGAGGAGGTTTTTAAGGAAGGGTTGGTGTAACGGTGACGGAGGTGGTGGGGTCGTGTTGGCTTGAGAGGTCGTGACCTTTGTGTCTGGGCTCTCTGAGATCCAGGCTCTGTTAAGAAGCGCTAAAGTGCAGAGGATTGGCTTCTTTGTTGAGGGGTTAGCAGGCTTACAGGCATAGCAGATGGTTTCTGGGATGTAGGTGTGTGTGTGTGTGTGTGTGTGTGTGTGTGTGTGTGTGTGTGTGTGTGTGTGTGTGTGTGTGTGTGTGTTTCAGATGTAAGATAAATCTGTCCAAGAAAAACAAACAAACAAACAGAACTTGAGCAGAACCTCACAGAACATGTGGAACATTGGATCAAGCTCGTGCACCACCTTCAGACAGGGTCGAGTGCTTTTTGCTCAGCAGCTACGGGGAAGATTTCAGCTCGACGGAGGGTTTTGAACGACGTCTTTTCAAATCCAGTTGGGATCTCTGGGGCTTCTGGAGGCTCGGGTCACAGCAGACGAGCTGTATGGAGCCATATTGAGCTACTTCAGCTGTTAGAAATGTTTTGAGGGAAACTTGTCCTGACTTCACATCAACTTTGTGGTGAACTAAGGATTCTCAGTTCGTGGCTTCTGAGGTCCTCCAGCTGGTGGTTGGGACATGTTCCTCAACTTACATGTTAAAAACAGCTTCATGAAAGGGTTAAACCAATCAGAATATGTTATATCGGTGCAGAAATGTGACGGTTTTCATCTCAAAGCTGAAAAATTGATGTCAGTATCACCTGAATCTCTCTCCCAAAGAGACTTAAATGTTTTATGACCTGCTGGAGGTCTCAGGTGCTTTCTCACAATATGAACCTGCCTGTTATCAGTCAAAGTCGCATGTGACTCCCACTGAGCTACCTGAGGTTAAACCACACCAACCTGAATGTGTGGAGCTTCACCCTGTGATTAAAACACCTCCCTGTCACAACCTGACCCGGCACAACCAGGCCAGTCCTCCATCAGAGTGCAGGAACCATCCTAATGTCTTCATACAGCCTCAACCTATTGTAGGTCAGCTCCTCTCGCCCATGGCCATGAGACGACCCTCATCCTGCAGCCTCTCACATTAATGTAATGTAGGTCTGAGAGGAGGAGGAGGAGGAGGAGGAGGAGGAGGAGGAGGAGGAGATGAAAGCCTCGGAGAATAAAAACACGCCGGGATAATCCACTCACGGCCGCTTTACAGACCGTTTGAAGAAGGAAGGGGGGAGACGGGAGCCCACTGTTCAACTTTTGACTCCTGCAGCCTTGAAGAAACCTCTGGTTTTATTCTCATTCTGGAGGTATAACCAGATATAGACAGAGGCTGTTGTTATATAGTTTTTACATTTTGGTTAAGTTGTTTACTTATAGAATCCTGTAAGCTCCTCACTTTCAGTTAGAGCCGACAGAGGCCGTCGTTGGGTTTGATTTCTTTGCTCAGACGGCACACTGTTTGGATTTCCTGCCAGGCCTGAGCTGAGGACACTTTTATTCAATGTATTTTACCGATGACTGAACTAAAGCCGCTGTCCTTTTCTTTGAACTGCAGGCTTTGTGGAAGGTTAACCACCTCAGTTTTCAGCACTGAATTAAGGTTTGGGTGAATCAGTGTTTTTCCCCATGAAGCAGCAAACCTGAATCAAAAACTTCATTAACACAGCGATTCATCGTCCGTCCACTGTAGTTTCAACATGACGATTTCCTGATACACTGCAGTCACACTGGTGTCACTCTGAGTGTGTGTGTGTGTGTGTGTCCGTCCACATCTGTCCACATGTGAAGCCATCTGCCTGCTGCTCAGAGAAGATTAGCGGTCACTTCTGTAATACGACAGCGACGCTGTGGTCTCTATTATTTTCTACCTCTGTCACATGCTGACTCCTCGCTGGTTGAATCCGCGGAGTCAACTTGGATTTTGCGACACTGTCATTTACATTACAAGTGTTTTAGCTGCAGTAATATGCAGTTTAAAGGTTAAACATGTTCTCAGTAACTGCTGTTTGCCAAGCTAATGTCGTCTGTAAGAACCAACACAAACATCTTCAAACATCCCAACACCAGCAGGAAACTCTGCTTCCTCGGTGAGGGCCGGCAGCATAAGAAGCAGAATACTCTTTAAAACTCAAGCGTGAGGATTATGTATCATTTTGGTTGGTTGGTTGTTTTCTTTGTCGGATGGTTTTTGGTTGGACTCAAAGAAATGACATCACAGTCCCCAAAAAATCAACGTAGGCACTGGTGGTTGATCTGTTTCTGTAACTCAAAATGTTTGGATCAATTTAGGCATTGAAACAATCTTCTAGCCCTCCTGGACAGACAGAGAGACACATTTTGTGTTGGTGGTCCGTCAAACACATTGTTAGTTTGCAGATCGAGCTCTCTGTTGATGTTGTCACGTGGGAGATATTCCCCTCTCGACGACCCGGCGCCGCTGCACCCGGTTGAACTTTGGAAAAATGTATTTCGGTTGTGGGGATGAGATGCCGGATTAGACGGGTCATTGTTTGTGTCATCGTCCCTCCAGACCGACCAGGCTGCAGGAGGCTTTAGTCTGTGGGTGGTAGTTCGCAAAAATCGATGGAAAACAGGCAGAACGGCCCAACAACAGATATAATATCATTAACACTCGTTTTATTGAAAACAAATCTCCTTTCTGTAGTCCTGAAACAATAAGTCGATTGAGGGCGAATTAGTGGACACAGTTGCTCGTCTATCACCCCCTCCTGTGAAGTCTGCTCATGTATGGAGCTTCCTTTATGTGAATCAGCCGACTGAACAGCGTCTGTTGTGATGTTTTTATCGGCTGTTGGTGTCCTCGTCGCCCTCCGTTGTGCCAACAGATGTCTCCTCCTCCTCCTCTCGGTCGCCTCGGGGTGTTTTTTCTTGCCGCTGGCTCTCGTTCATGACGTCAGGGCACAAAAAAACCCCTCCACCCCTTCCATCTCTCAATTATTGATAGTCGACATGCTTTCCCTGCTCTTTCTCTTGGCCCTGTGAGCTTCCACTACACTGAGCCGGCCGCCAGCAGGCTCAGACAAAGGTTTGGGAGCAGCTCACGGAGGATTTATTTATATATGAGAGGACGTTTTCAGTTAAGGTCACAAACTACAACACGTTAATGTCAAAGGCCTCAAACAGTAACAACTGTGAGGGACGTGGTGTTTAATGTCCTCCTACAAAATATGCTTCATTTACATTAGGAGTGGACGATCTGACAGTTTTAGATCGACTTTAAAGAGAGTGTGGGTTTTAATTTCCTCTTTCTTTTGTTTCCAACTTTATTGACTAGCAACGTGATGGATGAGGAGCTTTAAACTATATTTTGTTTTACTGGTGCAACTGGATTGTGACTGCAGTGAGATAGATCTTGACATTATTTAACATGGACAAACTTCTGATCCATTAAAGCACATTTTGGGTAGAAATGAGTTTCATATATTTAGTTTTTTAGTTGGTTGGTTGTTTTTCTGTTTGTTGGTTGGTTTGTCAGCAGGATTAAACAAAAAACTACTGAACAGATTTCCTTCAGACTAAGATGGAGGATACATCTCAGCCCGGATAACATAATAAATCTTAAATATGACATTTGTCACTTTTATTTCCGCTCTTGTTGTCGGACCTGGTGTGGACCCATGTCCAGCTCTGAGTGTGTTCTCTGTCCCGTGTTATTACCTCTGAGGCCGCCGGACACAAAGCCTCCATTATTGTGGATGAAGAGAGACGATGGAGCTTTATTGATCACTGTTGGGAATTTGGGTCGCGATCAGAAGAAGTGGTGGAATCTCAGGCCTCTGTATTGTGTGCAGCGCTCGGAGACTTCTTCTTCCATTAACGTCTCCAGCGAGCAGCTCTTTGTTTTCCTCGGAGTCGACCCACTCAGACACCCTCTATCCTCAGGCTGTCCGGCTGACACAGAGCTGGCCTCCGTGTTTTCAGCTCGGGGTCAGAGGTCACAGAAAGGTTTCAGTCACAATAACTGTCAGTGAGTGATGAAAACATTGAAAAGACAGAAATATTGTAAGAATCTGCCTCTCTTTCTTTTCTTCAGCGTTCTGTCAGTTCATCCATGGCTTCCCTCCCTACAGGCGTTACTCTCCCCCTCCTCTCGCCTTCGTTTGAGGTGTTACTCCCTCCATCTTGTAGCCTGAATCCCCTCTCTGCCCCTCTGAGAAGGTGTTACTCCCTCAGCTTTTCTTCCTGTAATTCTCCTCCTCTCTCAACCTGTGATTCACTCCTCTTCACATCGGCCTCTCTGGCTGAACTATACAAGGATGCAACCGCAAAGGATGAAGTCAGATAATCTTATTAGTCATTTTCAAATCCAAATGACAGCAAAGAAACCATTTAATCTGTTATATCTGACACAGACCCAAACACAACCTACGCTGGCATAAACAGTATTAGTTCAGTGATTCATGTATTAGTTGGTGGTTTGCTTTCCACCAAGTTCCTGAGGAGGTTTTCAGTGACGTCTGCAAATTGATCTTTGTGTTGTGACCAGCAGTCCGAACTCATCCTGTCTGTTTGTGTTCCTGCAGTTGCGCTGAAGAACCAGCTGTCCAATGGCGTCAACAAGAGCATCGATCACGGTGACGACAGCAGGACGTCAGGATCCGTGGACGGACGTATACCTGAGGGGGAGCTGCTGCTGCAGGTCGGTGAACAACTGCTGAGCTTTACTGATCTGTCTGCTGTCTTTAATCAGAGCTACATGTACATTTTATTATGAGGAGTTCTGGAGGAAGTGGCACGACACAAGCAAATACAAAAAGGATGTGTGGATACAGTGTGTGTAGTGATTTGATCCCATCCTTCCTCAACATGACATGTTTATATCTAGATGTATTTGTGATAAAGTCAAGAGGTTGTCGTCTGATCACTGACGGCTCCCTTGGTTAGTTAGTTGAGCATCATGCAGAGACTGCACACAGCAGCAGCAGCAGCAGCAGCAGCAGCAGCAGCAGCAGCAGCAGCAGCAGCAGCAGCAGCAGGCTGTTATAGGTCAGCTGAAACGCTGTGATGCAGGTGAGGCGACTCTGCACAGCAGGACGAGAGCACAAATAGCTTGTTTGATTCGACTTACAGCAGAGAAATGTATGCTTTTTAAGAGTCTGAGTGAACCACAGTGCTCAACTGTTCTTCACAGAGGATCTGTCTCATAACATTTTTATTCCCTGAAGTCAAAAATATGACAGGGTTTTTGATGTGTGTGTTTATTAAAACAACCCAGTTTATCCAAGGTTTAGAGAGAGTTTACAGGTAGAATCATCATCGTTAAAAACATTCAGACTGGATGTGGGCGGAGCTGTGAGCTTGTGGGCGGAGATGCAGACAGACGTAAACAGCGGTTGGTCCGCTCCGACTCCACATTTTGATCCCAGAGGACTAAATGGGTCAGTGAGTGAGGACTGGAGGATGTGTCGGCGTGGAGGGCAGCAGCTTCCTGCCTTCAGCTGCTCTGTTCCATTACAGACAGCCAGCCATGAATTATACAGAGCCGGTGAACACATCTATTATTAAACACAGGGGGGTGAAGGATGAAGGGTGTGTGTGTGTGTGTGTGTGTGTTGGTTTAAATCGACTAAAAGCATTCAGAGTATTCCTGGATGTTTTACAGTGTTGCCAAACCTTCGACACACACTCCTCGCAGCAGATTTGAGTTAATGTTTTGGTTAAATTCTTCTTCTGTGGTAAACAAGCGGAGAGTTTTCCCATGTTTCCTGCCAGTGTTTGCTGTCATTGTGTTGTCGTCAGGCAGAGACAACAAACAAGACTGCACACACACTGACGAACACACACAAACACACTCTGTCTGTCTCAGGAGAGCGAGAGGTTGCGCAAACACAGAGCGAGGAGATGAAGGTACAGTAAATATTTATACACACACCACCCGACTGTATGCCACTCCATCCTGTGTGTGTGTTCGTGTATAGCATGTGTGTGTTTGTGTATAGTGTGTGTGTGTTGGACGGAGCTAGGCGTGGTCACACACGATCCAAAACCAAACCGGTTGTGGATGAATTCTGGATTCTGCTTCACATCTCAGGCCTGGTTTTTAATTCCTAAATCAAAAGATTCAAATCAAAATAAAAAACAAATCTGCGGCTGTGAATAAAGATTATTTTCGTCACTGATCGATCTCTCAACAACTACCTCGACTGACTCATCTTAAACTGTCCAAAATCCAAAGATATGATAATTAAATCTGCCGCATTAGTTTCTGTGGAGGAATCAGGTACCATGAACTGACATTATCACTCAAGGCAGCATTGTGCAGTGTTAGCTAACTTGTAATTCATCCATATGAGCAAACAAGCTAACACACTGCACACTGTCGATCTGGATCTGGAAGCCAAAATCTTCACAGCTATGAAATGAACCGGATTATCTGGGTCGTGCAGAAGAGACTTCCTGCGACTGAGCCAGTTCTGGTTTAGCGCCTGGCTAGCTGGAATAGTAATCGTAATTATTTTTGATAAGCTACTCTGCCTCTCTCTAATAATACCCTTGTAACAAAACTGTCAATAAATCACTGGCGGAGAGAAGCTGTGTCATTTAAACCCTGATGCTGATGAATGTTTGACTCCCTGTAGTGGATTTGGAAAGTGGTTTCATGAGAGGTTTTGACCCTCTCCCAGCCCAGATTTGTTGATGAGGAGTGTATTAGCGCATGTCGGCTCAGATAAACACAGTGTTCATACGGAGCTCATCATCATTTTCATCCTCATCAGCGAGGTGTAGGCGGATGCCGGCAGGATGCCGCTGTGACTCTTTGCGGTGTCAGGACACAGTGTCATCACCTCCTCGCCGAGCCCCGAGGCCGGAGGAGGGAGAGGAGGAGCGATGATGGAGGTGTTAGTCATGCAGTAGTGACCTCCTTCTCCTCCCGCCTCCTCCTCTCCATGACTTCTCTGTGAACTGACGTCCGCTCCAGCCTCTCGTCTTCCTCTGGTTCTGCCCGAGGGACAAGTCTCATCCCTGGTTTTATAGTTTTCAATGTCTTTTATTCTTTTATCTTGCAGTCTGCTGAGGAGTAGGAGCTGGATGCTGCTTTTACACGTTTGTTTCAGCCTGTAAAACTGTAAAACAGTGCATCTGTAGATGAATAATAGTTGATTTTGTCGTAGTGCTATTAGGAGAAATTTTCGAGATATGTATCGTGTATCATGACATACACTTGGAAATATCAGAGTTTCCCAGAGACCAATGTGACGTCTGCAACTTACTTCCTTTGTCCAATCAACAGTCCACAAACCAAAGACTCTTCATTCACTCTTAAGAAGCTGGAAGTTTTAATAGTGGCACTGATCTTTGTCTGTGATCAGAGAGTGGTGCAAACACAGATCACAACCTGTTAGTACTTTATCAACATCATGACCCATCATGTGACGAACAGGCATCATAACACCACGCAATAGTCATCAAAATGATGAAATAAACAACTTGTTTTCTGTCTGCAGGCCCTCAACGGCTTCGTGTTGGTGGTGACCGCCGAGGGAATCATCTTCTTCTGCTCTCACACCATACAGGATTACCTCGGCTTCCATCAGGTAATTATTTCAACCCTCAGGCTTGATCTCACTCTTCTTGGGTCTTTGTCCACCTTTAGTTTGGCTCATTTCGTCAAGTATTGAACGATGATATTCCCTCATACACGGCGCTGCAATTACAATTTTTTCTGATGCTGTTTTTGAGAGATTTCCTCACATCTTAAATACGTGACAAATTATAAGGGATTTGCTTTTAGGTGGCATTAACAAGCACAGTTAGCTTCATGGTGAACGGAGCCAGAGAGCAGAAAGTGAACGCAGCATCTGTCCGTCCTCAGGATTGAAACAAACACACATGGAGCGAGAGCTGTAATCCAGTTGGCTTCACAACAAAGTGCCGCTGCCTGAAGTCTAATCTCATTTTGGTGAATGTGATTATCAAATTACCCAGAGTCTGTATGTGTGTGTGGGTGTGTGTGTGTGTGTGTGTGTGTGTGTGTGTGTGTGTGTGTGTGTTTGTGGCACATAACACACAACCTATAGATACACACACACACACTGTAACACACGCCTTGTGTTCTGGCGTGGTGGGGGTGTAAACACCACCTCTCACCCCTCACCTCCCCGTCCACCTGAGGCGCGTCACCACTCGTTTACAGAGGGAACCCAGATCTGTGGTGAAGCTGCTGTCTGTGCTCGAGTCGGGTGTTTGGAAACAACGTCGCGCACCTGAACATCAGGTGTCAACAGCTGTCGCAACATGCTGAAGGAAGACACAAAGGAAGGAAACGAAGGAGGAAGAGGAAGCATCAGTTGTTCCTGAGTGGACTGATTTAGCTAGTCGTATTGTTCAGCTTTTTGGATTTTGTTTATTTAGTATCTGCTCTTGTTTTTCCAATGTTTTGCACACAGATACAGTTATAATGTCCAGAATCATCTGAAATTTCATAGTGTCATAGTTTAAAATTTCATAGTCTCCCACAAACCTCAGGAAAATTCAGGGAATCTGAGCAACGTTGATAGTTTGTCAGTCAGAATGTCCACCTTACAGCTGTTTGATTGATTAATTGTCTTGTGCTAAGCTAAAGTAAGCTCACAGCTTAGCCTAGCCTCCACTAGCTTAGCACAACCGTTGCCTCAAGAGTTAATATCCAGGCTGCATAAATCCAAACTCGCCTCTCGTTTGCTGATTGAAAGTATTTCACGAAACACTTCTGCTTGTCAAAATTCTTCGTTGCTGCCCCGAGTTCGACCCCGCCCACACGAGGAGGGAGGGGGGTTCCTCTCTGGTCCTCAGCCAGGTCATGCTGGGTCTGGACCACAGATATCAGGGTCGCAGCAGGACTTTGGCTCAAGTTCAGCTACTTGAATCAAATGTTCAGCGACACTTGATTTCTTTTGGCTCCACTTCAAGGCAAACGGAATCAAACGCACCCCCTGACAGCTTCGACAGAACATCCACCTTCGTATTCAGCTCGAATGTCTCACTTCTTAATTCGTCTTACTTGTTTTTTCCTCCAGACGGACGTGATGCACCAGAGTGTGTTCGAGCTGATCCACACTGAAGACCAGCAGGAGTTCAGGAGGAACCTGCACTGGGCTCTCAACCCTCCTGCCGGCCTCGGACCCCCCTCGGATCCTTCAACAGGTCTGTCAACTGAAGACAGTTCAGCTCTATTTTTAGATATCGTGCCAGACGTTACCAGGCTGGCTCCATGTTGTACATCACTGCAACATAAAGGAAATACATAAAGCTCGCTCACAGCCGATAATGAATGCTGATTCATTCTCACTGAGGACAAAATCCAGATGTCTTCAGGTTTTAAATCAAAACTTTGCTTCCATTTTTAGCAAAAGGCAAGACCAAGAAATCAAACAACATGGCCGACAACCAGAAATTACTAGAACAACGGGTGTGGCTGAACAAAAAACAGTCTATAACTCACCAGTGTAAAACTTAACATTACTGTGTTATTAATGTATGAATCCAATCAATAGATACACTGTGATGATCAACAGACTCTTGAGATGAGAATCATTGTGGACGGTTGTTGTTTTTATGCCCTTGTGAATCTAAACTGAGGTCAGAGAGGAGGCAAGAAGAGGTGACCTTTAACTGGAGCCTCCTGAGAGGTGGTCTAAATGTTAGAGCACACACACACACACACACACACACACACACACACACACACACACACACACTCTCCTACTGTACAAACAAACACTTGTCATTTTGCATTAGATGAGGGTCAGCAGTTAACAAGACACACACCAAGTGTACAAACACACACAGACAACAGATCAAGGTCACTGCCACACACAAACATCTAGCTCATCACTTTTTATTTAAATCTAAATAAAATAAGAATAATATGATATTTAACGTCCTCAGACGGAGAGTCGGTGTCGACGTCTTCCTGCCTGGTGAGCTACAACCCCGACCAGCTCCCGCCTGAGAACTCCTCCTTCCTGGAGAGAGGCTTCGTCTGCCGCTTCCGCTGTTTGTTGGACAACTCCTCCGGCTTCCTGGTAACACGGACGATTCAACTCGACACAACTTTATTTAAACGTTTACAAGCACCCGGATCACGTTTAACCACAATAGATTTAGAGACAGAATTGTTGATAAAAGTGATCAGATGGATCCATATTTGAGGCTGCTGGTGTTTTCAGGCCCACAGCAGTATGGCGTGCCACCTCAGAGTCCCTCAGGGATCAGAAGCCACCATTTACTCCTGTAATCCGCCTTAAGAGAACCTCGGGGTCGTGGGGAAAAGGGCTTTAATCCTCCCAGCACCCAGAGGAGACGAGAGCACAGGGGGAACTTGCTTAGTCAGGGTTGGTAGCTCCACGCCGGCCGCTGCTCCTTCCACTGAGACAATTAGCTGCAGATGAAGGAAAAACAAATCCATAAAACCTGCTGGGAAAATGAGGCAGGGTCTCCCATGAGCAAGGCGATAAGAGAGAAATGTTATCTGGCTTCAGCTTCTTATTAACTCTTAAAGACCCAGAACAGTTACCAGGCTCCTGACTCTCCTGTAGTTCTTGTTTTTCCAGCCTTATCCTCGCAGTCAGAACTGAGTCTCATACATCATCTGATCCAGGAGAACTTGATATTTACAGCCAGCTCATTTAAAGTCAGTTTTTCATTTGTGTTGTATTAGACGGGCTGAATTTTCCAGGATTCTGGTCGATATTTGGTTTTTACTTTAAACAAAGGCGGCACCTCAGAATGTTTAGTTTTCTTACATAAAAAAGATTCATCTTCTGTACGGCTTTTTGTCTACAACAGTTCACCAAACAATACAAACACAATTAAGCAAAAAAGCTTTGTTAGAGAGCTTAGACTCTCTTCATACGATCGACTAAACAACCAAACTAGCATTAAGAAGTTTTGCCAGCTCACCATCAATAAAGTGTCCAAATGTCCACTAGATCCATTTCAGTAACATATTTAGTCAAAAACACAGTATTCTGTGATTAAATGGTGACAAAGAACCACAGTCAAGGGGGATTTTTCATGCTTTTATGTGTAAAAAGACCCCAGAGATGCTTCTCTGCCCACCCTAGAGCCTGCAACAGCAACATTTTAGAAGAATAGCTTCTTTTATCAAACTGATATTTGGGAGTTAATGAGGAGTTAATACTTTTCTCTGTGTTCTGTTTTCCGTAATCACTGAAACGATCCTAAAATATAGTAAATGGACTTCCTTCCTTCAGGCAACCATTTTGTTTTTCATCTCCTCTCAATCGGCAGTGAAGCTCCACTTACAGACACTTAAAGTGCAGCTGCTGAATCCTAAAGTATTATTGGTCTGAGTTGTGATATAGTGCAGGGCTCGCGAGGGGCTTCGAACCTGCGTCTCTCCGTCCTCCCTCCCACTGCGTTTGCGTGAGCAGTAAGCCAGGTCTCTGCTTCTGTCTACCGGTCGCTATGGCTTTGTTTTCAATAATCCCTCCTGCTATTCAGGGCTAGATTCCTGACATCACGACTGCAGGCCCTTAAACCCACCAAGGTCAATTAACCAGAGCTAACAGAGGAGGTGGGGGTCCTCACACGAGAGGGCGCGACGAGGACAGCAGACGGGAGAAAGTGTTTTCAGGTTGTGGAAACCTCCCTCATGGCTGCTGTCAGCGGTTAGTTCACAAATGGAAAGTTAGGTCTGTGTTTGTAAGGAAACCTCCTTTGTTTAGGTTGTTTTTATGACTATCAGACACACAACAGATTAGTGAGGTCAGATCTCAAGAAATGGAGGCGCTCACCAATAAAGGACACGTCCACCAAAGAGTATGAGCATCTTCTCGCCTGTAAAAAACAAAGAATCTCCACAACATGACGTCCCAGTCACTGAAATGATGTTTTAACCAGTGAACAAGGAGTCATGTGACCTGAGGGAGCGTCGCTGGAAGGTTTCTAGAAAGAGAAACAAGTCCTCAGTGTGTTTACAGTGCACTGAAGTGGTTTTGCGTTCTACATTACCCGGCAGGATAAATAAGACTGATGCAGCTCGACAGGAGGAAAAGAAGCAGCGCTCGCTCATCTGCTCTCAGGGAGACAAATTCAAATTCATCTTTTTGTCATGTATTGATATTTGCTCTGCTCCTCTCAGGCGCTGAACATCCAGGGTCGACTCAAGTTCCTCCACGGTCAGATGAAGAGCGACAGCGAGGGCATCAACCCGCCTCAGCTCGCCCTGTTCGCCATCGCCACGCCCCTCCAGCCTCCCGCCATCCTGGAGATCAGGACCAGGAACATGATCTTCAGGACCAAACACAAGCTCGACTTCACTCCCATGGCCTGTGATGCAAAGTATGTGCTGTCAGAAACTCACACTAATTACCAGTTTCATTTAAGTTAGAGTTCATTCATTTTAACTCCGGTGATGTTTTCAGGGGTAAAATCGTTCTGGGCTACACGGAGGCGGAGCTGAGAGTTCGAGGCTCCGGTTATCAGTTCATTCACGCTGCTGACATGCTGTACTGTGCCGAAAATCACGTCAGAAGTAAGTCACAGTCAATACATTAGAAAATTGTGGAAATATGATTCAAATCAACACAATGAGGGCTCTTAAACAACAAAACAAACATGTCAACATTAGTGAAAAGTCAGTTTTGGGCAGACAGAGTTCACAGAGTGGTGATAGGAATTGATTTAGCTGATTTATTGACTTTTTTTGCATCACACAAATGTGATGTTTGCAGCTGTTAACCCCTGTGGACTCAGCATACATCCAGAGTTCATGTTATTGACCCGTCACTTGTGTTAGGCTCAACATACATTTGTCACACACGCAACAAACAAACAAACACAGTGTGTGGAGGAAATCTCAGAGCGAGAGTCAAGTGTCCTACTTAGCTTGTGTACCGGATGACCCGGTTAGTCGTAACCATGGTGCCCTCAACACACTGCGACCAGACTCGCTCACACACACAAAGACACACACTGTATGCATGTATTCATGCATACCGGAGCAGAAATACATGCATATGCATTTGGAAACATACAACAGAGATCCGTACGTGTTGGGCACGCTCTGATGCACACACAGATGGGAGATTCACACAGAACAACACAGATACTGCTGTCAAACACACAAGCACAACAGACTGCTACTGATTATCATCACAACAGGCACGGAGCAGATTCTGTAGAGATGATCGGCCACAGATCTCAGTGAGGATAAACGAGCCGGGCTTTAAAGGAACGCTACAGTCTCAGGATGAGGATGAGAGTTTGTCCACAGACATAAATATTGCAGTTCCTTCTAAAGGTCAGCATCAGGCTGACTGTGAAATCATTTTACATGATTTAAATCGTAACTTGCTCAGGAAAGATCAGATGAAGTCTAAAACATCCAAGAACGCTTCTTCTAAAACTTCTTCTTTTAAAACACAAAAACTAAACTTCCTGTGGTTCGGTCTGAGTTCACAGGAAAAATAGTTTGACCAAAATTCTGGAAAATTCATCCATTCTCAGACAAAACAAAGCAGATTATATAGTAAAAGTAGTTTTAAGTTACAAAGCAAAAAGTAGACATTAAAAGGAGGATTAACTCTTCTGCAGAACAGAATAAAAAGACAAACACAAACTGCCAGTATTAATCAGCTGCTCCTCAACTACTGGTGCTGCTGGTATTTTAGACTTTCCACCTGAGATCTTGTTCAGAAACTCGACAGCACAGAAACACGACCTGCACCATGATCACACACACCGACAGTCACAACAGAGTGTGCAAACAGGACTTGTAACATGTGCATGTATCCGGAGTGAACATCAGCATGCAGCCTCCATCACAGCAGCACGCCCGGCTGAGCAAATGCAGCGTGAGTGTGTGCTCACTGCGGGGCGTTCAGGACGTAAACAGCAGCGACACAGAGCCTCTAACTTCTGCTCTGATGTGATTCCAGTGATCAAGACGGGCGAGAGCGGCCTCACCGTCTTCAGGCTGCTCACCAAGGAGAACCGCTGGAAGTGGGTCCAGGCCAACGCCAGGCTCGTCTACAAGAACGGCAAACCGGACTACATCATCGCCACACAGAGGCCTTTGGTGTAAGTCCACGATGAGTCCAGCATGATTTTTGAGTTTTAACTATTTCATCTGCTAATTTGTTTTCTCTGATGTGTTCTCACAGGGATGAAGAAGGAGGGGAGCACCTGAGGAAGCGATCCATGCATCTGCCGTTCACCTTCGCCACCGGAGAGGCCATGCTTTACCAGACGGGTTATCCTCTGCACGGCTTCCCTGATTCCTTCCAGGGCAAAGCCAAAGGCAGCAAGTCCAAGAAGAGCAAACAGGACAAGAACTCCTCAGAAGACCTGGACCCGAAGGGCCTCCTGGGGGCGCTGATGAGCCAGGACGAGTCTGTGTACGTTTGCCAGCCGGACCCCGAGCCCAAGATGTCATACCACAGCAGCCTTTTCAGCGAGCAGCCGGGTGACAGCAGCTATGGCAGCTGCTCGAAAACAAGTTTTGACCCACTGCTGGCCACTCTGGACTCTCTGTCGCTGGATGGAGAGGAAACCTGCTCCAACAGCGAGCTCTTTAACGCTCTGGAGAACCTGGGACTGAACGCTGAAGACCTGGAGCTGCTGCTGCTGGACGAGCGGATGATGCAGGTGGAGCTGGACCCCAACCACATCCCCACACTTAACGACCTCCTCACCAACAACGAAATCCTCTCCTACATCCACGACGCGCTGGAGAACGGCACCGAGGGGGAAGACGACACAAGCGCCGCCCAGCAGCCGCCTGCTGCTCCTCTGGCTCCACCCATCATCCAGCTGTCCCAGCAGATGCAGCAACACACGAGTGCAGGCGTTTCCCAGCCTGCACCTGTGGACACAAAGGTATTATCCGGGATTCCCAACGGTCACTGGGTGGTGACGACGGAGAACCACCACAACCGTCAGCACACTCATACTGTCCTCAAATCCTCACCGCTGAACGGTAAACACCTGAGTCAGCAGTGGCAGCTTCAGCAGGAGCCGCACTCGCTCCACCTGCAGTCCCAGAATCAGCTGCCAGACTTCCAAGCAACAAACGGTTCGTACATCCCGAACGGACACACCGCCTTCCCACCCAACACGGAGGTCAACCACACAGGTTACAGCACGCCACATGCCGGTGGCTCGGTGCTGAACGGAGAGACTCCAGACATTTGTCAGTACCAGAGTTTAGTCTCCACGACGCGGCCCTACCAGCCGCAGACTCAGGTTCCTCCATCTTGTTTTCCCGCTCAGAGCTCCACACTGGAGTTGGAGCAGTTGCTGAGTCTGTCACCACCACAGCACAGCCTGCCGTCGTTAGAGGCCTACAGCATGTTCAACACCGCCACACAGGACTCCGCCCACAGCAAGGTAAGACACTCAGGAAACAGTTCTTGTGTTTTTATAGTTTTCTTCTGTTTCCACTATTTCATCATCAACTAACTAACTCACTAAAACTCCACTTGTATACATTTTAAAGTACTACAAATCATATCTAGCTGTAAAAACGCCACCAGATAGAGCGGAAGTTCAGAAAGTAGTTGAACTGAAGATCAAACACCCTCTTTTTACTGTGAACTGGAAGGTTTTTTTAGAAAGTTGAAGTCGGCTAATCTGCTTCATCAGGCCTTTACGGGCGTGTTTTAATCAGATCTGATCTGAGAGTTTGATTCACTTAGTAGTAAAATATCTTTTCAGGGTCTTCATTAAACACACAGCTTTGAGGGTAAAGTCTTATTTATATCAGTCCAGTGACATCAGGGCTGGTGAAGGTGAGTAATGTTTTCCCACTGAGAGCGTCTGTCTCCTGTCAGACCTCTTCTGTCTTCCTCGTTTCCTTCTCCAAACGACTGAAGCTGCCAGCCCTCCTCAGGACTGTTTGGTCTGCGAGAAGGACTCTTGATTCGAGCTCGCCGCCGAGGCCTCAAGTGTGTGTGACCCTGAAATATCAGCGAACGTCAACACACCGAGAGCTGCAGGATCCACAACCCTTCAACCCTGCGCTGTTCTCTTTCACTGTCATGGAAATGGATTTTTTTCCGAGTCAGCACACAGAGGCCGCGGGCTGGCATGGAGCTCAGTGTAAACTGTGATGATGCGACCAGACATGCCATGTAAATAAGACAAGGGGGAGATGGGTCAGGGCAGCACGGTCTGAGGAGAGAGTCGGCGAGGATCGACTGCAGGAGAGTCTCTACGAGGAGGAGTCGGTTTATCTGAGCTGATGTTTGACAGTGTGGCGCATTTAGGCCAATTACACTGTGTGTCCTTCTACACTGAGCAGCAACAACCTTCACTTTAACTTAAAAACTACTGACAATACCCTCCTCTTTACCTCCACCCAGTTGGTTGGTTGGTTAATTAGTTGGATAATTAATCATGAAAATAATCTACAGAAAAACAAAGATGAAGAACTGAATGAAACAGAACTTTTTTTCAGACATTGTCTGAACTGTTGGTCTCTTGATGGAAGTCAGATCCCAAATCCATTTTTTGAGTTGGTTAATGAGACCGTAAATGTTCAGGAGACGCTGGAATCCTTGAATGTCCAACAAAAATGACTGTATTTCCAGTAATGACAGAGCAGCGAGGGCTGGGGAATGTCATCCTAAAAGAAATCAGAGTCATAGCTGGAGGTCTGGAGAAATTCCCATCATAAAACATAACGAGGTAATGAGGCCTCTGCAATTAATGAAGCATGATGTAAACCAGGAATGTCTGAGGAGCGACTCTGGTTTACTTTTCTGCTCCAGTAGAACACGTCTCTGTTGTTGGAGAGGACAATTACCCTGTTTGTCTTAGCAAAGTAAAGGTTATGTTAAAGACAAATTAATGATTAAAAACTAAATGTTAAAGGTTGGTGTTGCCTGGAAACTACAGATCATCATCATCCAAACATATTCATGATGTTTTATAGCCGTTAAGGTCTAGATGATGATCTGTCTGGTAATAATCAAACGGACCGTCTGTTTTCTGCTTCTCATCAGCTCCGGACTGTCCTCCATCTATTTTTCAGTGTTATTGTTCCGCTGCGGTCTGTTTTTCCAAGCATGAGGAGCAGCGCTGGTGTTCAGAGCGAAAAACAAACTCGCAGAATAACAAAGGAGATATAATGAAGTACGAGGAAGGGATGATAGAAAAGCAAAGAGGCCGTATAGTGAGAAAGAATACACTAATGAATAGAATAAGGTCGGGATGGGACACGGTCGGCCTCAGAGATGGGCCGACCCCGGCAGGCATCCATTCATCCCCGCCCCGTTCAGCCTCCACTGTTATTCTTCAGGGTCAGTGACTGTCGCTGAAAGAAAAATACTGGCAGGCTGAGCAGTCAAGCATGAGCGCTGCTGACCTACAATTTGACTGTCATCATTACCTAATGCTGTGAACGCAGCACGGAGGGGGAGGCAGGCGAGGCTATTCTCAGCTCGCAGAGAGGCAGCAGCGCTCCACTGGAGTTTGATTCACTGTCGGGATGTGAGTACGTGTCCTGGAAAGCCAGAAAAAGACTCGGGATGATGAAAATTCTCATAATGAACACACAATCATAAGATGTGTTTATCATCTACTCTTGAGAAGGAATGGGACGACATATCCTGCGACATCAACATCAAACTCAATTGAAAGCTCAGTGCGATTAACTTAGTGTTTTTATCTTAATTTGGGATACAATCTTGTATCGTTCCATCCCGCGTGGCCAGATATCTGTCATCATATAACCCAAGAATCAGAGCAGGAAAGCTAGAAATGTGTTATTCCAAAAATGAAGTATACTGAACAGATAAAAAGACATTAATAGATCAGACAGAAGTGTTTGATAGATCTGAGTTTGCTCCAGTAGAAAAGATCAAACCAGGTATATAAAATGAACCAAGTAAGAAAAAAAGAAACATGATTGATTTAAAGCTCCAGTGACTGTAATTAAATAAGAAAACACTGACACTGATTCTATAAACATGACTAGTTACTCACAGACTCTCTGTGTGACTCATGCTATCAGAGAGGGCTAATAGCATGCTACGCTAATCCAAAACACACTTCAACCACAGACCTTCTGACACAACCGACATGTGAGAACAGACACAGACTCTCAGTTTCACATTTATTAGATTTTTTGTTAAAACATGAAAAAAAGAAACAATTCAAATCAGTTTTATTGAGTTAGTTATGTGGCAATAATTCATCATTTATCAATTAATCGCTGTTCATCCGATGTCTTAATCTGGTTTCAGTTTCTAAAGATAAACAATCCAACATATTTCATATATCACTAATGATTGTTGAGGCAGCAGCATCAGTGAAAGAGCTGAAATAAAAGAGAGAAGAAGAAGAAACTGTTCTTCTTCTGTCCTGGAGCGTCTTCAGCACTAACTAGCTGACCAGCCAGTTAATCTGTTTAGACCCACTGAAGGGGATTAAAGTGACGCTGATGTAAGTGACCATAACAGATTCACACTGAAGGATTCTCCTTCCTCTGCTGCTTCCTTGTGTGACAGTCCTTCCCTCCATCACTCCTCCTCTTCCTCATTGTGTCATGGCGGCTCTCAGGACTCGACCTGACCTGCTTCCTGTCAGGAGTTTCTGTTTGCACCTTCAGTGTAAAGACTCAAATAACCTGATACTAAACTCAGAGGGAGACTTTTCACAAGCTGAACCACTTTGTTTCTGTGTTGCAGCTGGAGAACGGCTGCCTCCTCAGTGCCGCCAACGCCGCCTACATCAGGACGTGTCTGATGCCCAACGGGAACGGCGTGGCGACAGGCGACATCCCCGTTTCCTGTCCAGACGGACTCTCCGCCCTGCAGGACCCCCCGAAATCTGGATTCTTCCTCTGAAAGGGTGACGGCTATTAGAGAAGACAAGGTGCAGATGGAACAAGGAAAAATATGAACACATCCATTTTTTAATAATCTTCATGACGAGGATCGACAACGAAAGACGAGCGGAGACGAAGGAATTAAGTTTTTTTTGTGTCACACTGCGTGTTGTGATGTTTCCACTCACTGACAGATTCATCTCCCTGTTCGGATACATTTATTGTCAGCGGGTGTTTTTAGTTTTCAGACTCACTGGAGATTGGATTTTTGCTCCAGAGCCAAAACTCATCACTGTCCGATGTGTATATACACTGTTAATGAAGAGAAGAAGAAGAAAATGATGATGAAGAAGAAGAAGAATAGAGGAGGAATATCTCTTTATCTGATAATGAAATTAGTCCCCTCCCATCTGGGTCACTACAAGATGTTTAACTCAACATGGATTCCAGCTCAGATAATCAAGATGTCTCGTTGTAAAACGGTAGACAGCAGAGTTTCAGCACTCGACTTTTCAAAATAAGAGCGTCCTTCACATCACTGCAGACCGTTTCTCAAATCAGACTGAACGTTTTCAGGTTGTTTCCTAATTTCCAGAGCAGAGTTCCATTTCGGAGTTCCCCTCACAAGGAGCATTTTTAAATTGGTCCCAACAGTATTGTACATTTTGTCACTGATTTCACATTTTATTTAATCTTGATGAATTCAGCCACTTCAGCCAAACATACACATCAGCCCCTCTCATCAGTCCTCCCTCAGAAGATCTGCACAGCCTCCATATTCTGGGATTATATCGATTATCAGGCAGATATTCAGCATCTTTTTTTCTTCTTCTGCTCCACAGCATCCTCTCCCAAAACACGATCTGATCAGTAAATCACAGTTAATAGTCATTAAAATCAAAATGTCTGACTGTGCAAAGTAAGTTATACCTAAATGTATCCAGTAAATGTAGTGGAGAGGAAGAATAAAACAGAAAGCAAAAAGGAAACACTCAAGTAAAGTACCTGAGAATTGTACTTGTAACACTGGTAAATCTACAGTTTGACTCTGGTGTTGTTATCTTGCAGATTGAAATATCAACAGCTTAAACTTGCAGTGGGGGGTTATGCAGAATAATATTAAAAACACATTAAATTACCTAATATTGAGTGATAACTGAAACTTTGGCTTGTCCAAAATGTGGAAATCAAAGCCGGCGTCTCTGTCCTGGTTTAATAGAACTGCAGCAGAACCACCAAGCCCACAGAACAACATCAAGCTCCGGCTCGTCAAGAACGGGACGATCGACAAACAGCCAAAAAACTGACTGATATTTGCTGAAATTGACAAAAACTGTGTGAGGGAACTGAAGATTCTTCCTTAAAAGCGACGTTCTGCTTTGAAAACTGGTCTGTAAGCCATCGTCTGCTGGTAACCTGCTCGTCCATCCTGACGTGAGCGGTTCGTAAAGTTAGAAGACGTTTATACTAACAGATTATTTAAACTTCAGTGTTCGTTTGTCACCTAGATGTGTAGAAGGCCCGTCGGGTCGGTAGATGTCGTTCGTCCTGGTGCTTTACGTGTCAACAAAACAGCATTTCATTCTTCTGGTTATTGTTGTTGAGATGAGATTCAAACTGAAGGTAAACAGTCAGACAGCAGGAAGAGGTTTTATTTATCGCCGCTGGCATCACGTTGTTGATCCTAATGCTGCATTTTAGCCTATCTGAGGTTTACAATGATGTTGTGCACTTACATGTATGTTCTGGACTTCTTGATTTGTCCGCCAGTGGCACTGAAATCAAACGAAAAAAGCATTTTTTGTTTCCTGACCGGAGACAGTGTGAAACTCTCCCGTTAATGCCTTGTCTCGTCGGCTCGGCCCGTCAGACTTCTTTATCCTGCAGTCTTGTCATGTACCGCGAAGCACTGAGTGCACTTACATGCACACAGTAATCCATCAAGGACCCAACTGTAAATAATAGATCACAGCTGAAGGCCGAGGAGGAAGTGCATGGAAGTGTTTCTCCAGTTTAGCTTCCTGTCATCACACAGGAGTGATTCAACGATTCAGAGAATATAAAATGTTGATTAAAAATCAAACCGGCTCAACGAGGCTCAAACGTGAATAGTTTCGTCCTTCAGCTGACGTACTTCTTCTTCTCACTGTGAATCCTGCAGGTTTGACACTGTGACAGACGATACCGAACACGCTGCTCCTGAACTTCACTGAGACTTTTCTACGGCTGTCAAGCAGACAGTTTTGTGTCTTTGTTGTTTTTGTTTGAATGTTACACGGTCAGACAAACTGCTCAGCAGACTTCTTCTGGACAACACAACAAAACCTGGTTTCCACATGGAATCATAACCTGGACTCTCACGTGTGTGTCAGAGGGAAAAGAGAGACGATGCTGCGTTCATGTCATGTCTGACGTAAATAACAGCTGCAGCTACTCATTAGAAATAGTTATTAAAGGGTTTCGACTGTCTAAAATCGAATAATCTGAATTTAGTGTCGAAGTTAACACCAGAAACGAAGGCTAACAAAAGCTAATGCGTCGCCTCGCCGTGTCTCATCAGAGAGAAAAGCAACTTCAAGAATGAATCTGTTGAAATTGTTCCTGATGAAATTAGTCTCATCTGATATGGCTTATTGCAGATTCGCTGATATCTGGGTCAGAACAGCACATTTTATACTTTAAAGGCTGTTAAAATGAAATGATTTGAAATGATTTGAAGCCACTAGCAAACCCCTGATGATTTTAGTCACAATAATCTTAATATGCAGGAACTTTGTATGAACAATAACTGAACACCTATGATCGTTATATAATAGATGTATAAATTAATTAAAGTGGAAGCAGGAAACGTTCCCCTACACTTACAATAAATGATCGTTACCCAGAGAAAGAAGGTTTTCCACCTTTAACTTTTACAGATTTAAAAACACAAAGTAATGTGACACTGATGCGACGTGAACGCAGCATTACTCACATTTAACAGACCTGACAGACAGAAAAGGAAGCTGGAGGGTGGACGACAGACTGGACAGCATTTAGCATTTAGCATTTAGCACCGACTCAGAAACCAAATGAGAAACATGTGAACACACGTGTGTCTGCAGTTCCTCCGTCGTTGAATGTCTCGTGTAAAACTGTTGAAAGGCGTTTGTTTTTTGTTTTGTTTTTTTCAAAACATGAAGCTTTTATTTCACCACTGAAAGGTGCTCCGAGGTGATCTGTCGATGGTCGTTAGCATCACGACGATTAAATGCATTTACAGATTTGTTTGTTTTTTGTTTTTGCTAATTCTTTTGTAAACTTTTCTTATAAAACAGATTATTTAAACCAGTTGAGATCAAATGCTGTATGAAAGAAAACATTTATAAATGACAATCATTTTCCAAGGCGCTTTAAGAACAAACAAAAAAAAAAGGTTGTGTGTATATAACTGTGTTTTTTAATGGTGTTGTTGCAAGCACTACTTTAAAATCACCTCTTCTCCAGCACTGAAAGTAGTCTTGTAGAAAAAAAAGGCATTTTATGACTCCATGTTGTTGAATATTGTTCCCAAGAGTTGTGTTTTATCTTCATGTCATGTTTGTCACTTTAGCTCCAAACTAAACGGTGCCATAACGGTAAGTCGGGCCAGTCAGTATCTGAAGACGTATTTCAAAACATTTTACATAAAGATATAAAATCTTTTCCCTTTTTTTTAGTCTCTTAAAATCCACTTTGTCCACCAGATGACATTTAAAAGTGACAGTTTCATTGTTTTCATTGTGTTTTCAGCCAAGTTGGAGTCAAACTTTGGAACCAAACTCTCCGTGAGCTGTTTTGGCGTTGTTGGTTTTTTTAAGGCGCACAGACTTTATTTTGCTACTTTTATCACTGAAGGTCGTAGCTGTACGTAAAGAAAACTTTTTAAAAATGCAGTTTGTCTTCGAGCCGTGTGTTGAAATGTGCTCTTGGATCCTGGAAATAAAGGATTTTGTGCAATCACACTGAATCGCCTCATACATCTTGTCTTTTCAGAGACCTCCCTCACCTGTAGGCCCTCACCTGGCCCGCTCACCTGTTCCCCATTCCCCAATCCACCTTTCAGGAAGTGCACAGAGTAGCCAGACAGACAAAGGTTCCTCCTGCTGAGTCATCACAGGAAGGTTAGGTAAGAAATTCCCAAGAACTCTGTTTAGAAACACGTAAAACATCAGAGGTTTGATAAAAAGCTTAAAAACAAATCACCAGACTCCCTTAACAAACTGCTTAATTTTAAGAGTTATTGCATGAGGGGAGAAATCTAAAGCTTTAATGCCTTTCTTGTAAATTCAGCTTTAAATTGTTTATGAAAGGAGACAAAATTTTATTGATGGTAAACATGTCAAATTGCAAACAGTAATCTATATTGTCACCAGACTCCCTTTAAAAATCTCTCGTTTTAGTGAGTTGTTAAGTCAGGAGAAACTTTAAAGACTTTGTGAAACGCCGTCTCTGATAGATTTTTAATTATTTGGGCCTTGTTGTGAATTCAGCAAATGTTTCACATCAAGTTCTTTCTTTCTTGTGTAAAAACATCATATATCTATTTTTTCTAGTAATGAACCTGTTTACTGCCAGACGTGTTGAGCTGTATACTTGTGATCAGATGATATTTACATTCAGTTTATGAAAGATGACAGCATTTTATAATTACAGTAAACATTAACCAATACATGCCACCAGACTCCCTTTAAAATATCACTGAATTTAATGAGTTGTTGAGTTTGGAGAACAAAAAAAGATGAAATCGTAAATCGCCAAAGTTAGGATCACATAACAAGAACGTGTATAATATATTTATATTTTAAAGACATGAAGCAGTATTACTGGATGTGTCCAGCGAGGTGAAATCCACCCTGAGTTGCATCATGGGACCTCAGAGACGTTACAAGCTGAAGTGACGCACGCCACCAACAAACCTGAGGATGCTTTTAGCTGCTGTCGCTGACCTGTCCCACAACACACACACACACACACACACACACACACACACACACACACACACACACACTGACACCACTATGGTCCATTTCCACACCTCAGTTCTACGCTTTTTGCACCAGCAGATGTGTGAAATCACGCCTGAGCAAAAGCAAACAAACACACACTGATACCAGAAGTGATCCGCCCACAGACAGCAAGCCGAAACATAAAACATCTCAAATAAAATGCTTCTTAACCTCTGAGTTTTATACACTTTATAATCTGGGAACAGTGCAACAAAACCAGGAGTCACCTCCCGTCAGGAGGGAGTCACAGTGTTGAAAATCAAACGTGCCTCACCTCTGTGGGCCGAGAGAAAAGAGGTCGAAGAGGATCCATCGTGTTTACTTTGTGCTGAAGCTTTAAGCTCCAGTTCTTCAACATCTGAAGTGATTTCACCTTCAGCTCCGGCTCAGATCCTCCATCAGAAGACTATTTTAAAAATAAAACTGTGAAGGTGTTTTGAACAACAAATTTTAGCAGCCAGGAAGCTGCACATGACGCTTCCTCTTCCCCGAGTGCAGAACGCTGTCTGCTGCTGACTCTACATCTTTAATGATTCGGCCCGAATCATTTATGAGAGTTTTTCTTCTCCTGCAGTTTTCAGCCGGTTAAGTTTGACCGCTTGTGACATGATCAATCATCCAAGCAAGATGTTGTGTGTCCCACTTTAGCTTCCTCGGGCCGCTGCGTCACACAGCACGCCGCCGCAGGCCGCCAGCCGCCAGCCGAGGCACGCTGGGAGAGGCTCAGACCTCAGGGAGGGAGAGGAAATGTGCTGTTGTCGTGCTGGTCATCAAGATAATTCACTACAAGCTGCTCCTGGAAACCACAAGGAAGACGAGTCAGTGTTCCCATCGAGGCCATTGTAGGTTAAAACAAAGAAACATTGAAATGAAAGAGTGCATGAAAGTGGTAAATCTACAAGGAAAAAGCATCGTTACTCTCCAGATATAAAGGCGACTAATGTCACCTGGTTTTGTCACCAAGCGGCACTGCAGCAGCCGAATAGGTCAGTTTGTTTACTGGGAAACTACAGGACACAGTTTCCTGGATTCGCTCTGGTGAATGTTTGTTATACTGATCACCTGAAAGAAAACTCACACATAAGCTACAAATCTTCTGCTCATTCCTGTCCTAACAAAACGAGGACGTAACAACCATCCATAATACTTAAGAATACGTTAAATCCAGTCAATGTTTTTAGGGGTACTTCATTTTTTGCTGTTATTTTAAATACGATCACAATCCTTTTCTCTCCCTCAGTTTGAGTTTAGAAGTCTTCTCTCTTTTTTAATCATGTTTATACTCTTTATGTGAATTTAGAGCCACCTTGTGCACAGAAACGTTCAGTATATCGGCTGTCTGATATTAAACACCTCGATCAGGAGTCTCTGCAGCTGTGTGTCGCTGCTGCATAGAAAAGGTATAAAATATTTAATGACCACCTCGAACCACTCAGGTCTTTTCACTGATGGAAAATATGGACAGTGTGAGCGAGTGCAGAGCTCCTGACCTGCTTTCAGACCACATTCAAAACTGTCTGTCTTTAACGATGTGTTGAAACAGCTCAGATCTGAATTTGTAAATCTTTTTTTTTTCACTTTCACTTGATGTAATAAATCTGATGTTCCAGCCGCTGTTCTGGTGTTTTAATGAACCGTCCTCGTCTTGTTTTTCTTCGCCACAAATGTTACCTCAGACGCTCTGATCGATTCCTCACAGATTGATTTTTCTGTCGCTTTATTTATTTTTCCCTGTTTTCGTCCATAAGCAGAGCTGCAGCAGGAAACACTGATCCCCCTCTCTGCCTCCCAGCACCACCCAGTCTCCACCCGTCGGGCTGTCAGCGTTCATTACCTCCAGCCCAACAAACAGATACTTCCTGTTCTCAGCTTCCCGCATGAAGGTAAAACACACTGTCTTCAGTGACAGAAAAAACAGATACATAGTGAACATGGACTTCAGGGTTTTACAGTAACTGTTTTACAGACAATAACACATGAATGAAAAAGTCAAAACAGAGAAAACAGACTTTGATTCATGATTGGAAATAAAAATGTTGATCAGTCTCGGTTAATTTATGACTGCTGAGTGACACAGAGACGTCTGGGCAGCGAGTGTAAGCTGTCATAAAGGTTTAGACAGAGCTAATGGTTGGTGTTAACAGGCAGGGAGGCTTTCAGGGAGGAGACAACCTCCACCTCCACCTCCACCGCCTGTAACCCACATCTGAGCTTCGACTCCCTGCAGGCTGCTCAAACACACACAGCTTTGACTAAAGACACATTCACACACATTTATATAGATTTATAAAACCCCATATATGTCTGTTCTTGACCATTAATGATATTAAAGAAAAGATCATTTGCCTGTAAATGGTTTTGAATAGATCCCCAGTTACCTGGTTTACATTACAGGGCAGGACACTGGACGCTCGGCCTGTCAATCAAACCTGATCCACACACAAACACTGTGGTGGTTTGACCCGAGCGTCACGCTGAGGTCTGCAGGCTGAACACCAACACTAAAGTAAAGGTCAGGACATTCACAGACGGCTTCCTGCAGGTACACACACACACACACACACACACACACACACACACACACACACACAGTCTTTATGACCTTTTAATACACATTTAGTACACATTGACTCCGACCACCTGTAATTACTAAACAAGCTTTTTAGGGAATCATTGAGCCTGAATGTGACCCGGCTCATCTGATGGGTGTGGTGCAGTTTGATTGATTATCACAGAGTCCGTCATGAGATAAAATGTAAGACTGTGAGCAAACGCAGGAACATTTGTGTTTATTATTATAAAACTGTTAACAACCAGCAGCTGCCGACTGAAGGAGCTCCGTTTACTTTCTGTTGTGATTTTGTTTGACAGCGAAACGTTTCTGATTTTCTCTCCGTGTGAAGCTTCACTGAGCACCTTCACCCACACAGTTTGACCTCCAACCTTTAACCCCCCCCACCCAAACACGCACACACGCTCCACCTACTGTTGTGCGTGTGTGTCGGTGACATGGCTGCCGTTCCCCCCCGTCCTTCATGTCAATATGCCAAAACATGTTGCATCAGCGCGTTGGTTTTGTCGACCCCAGCAGATGAGGCGGGTGGAGAGGTCGTCAAATATTGATGCCAGAAGCTGAAGACACACAACTGCTCCCCACTGAGGGAAACTTTGAACACATCTGTGGCTTTAAGTTTAGATATTTTACAAAAGATTCAGTGAACTTGTTACTAATCAAATTCTACAGCAATGTTAACTGTTTATTTTATGGTGCGTATGTCTTAAACGACTCCGCGGCAACAAAATCCTGTTAAAATCATTTCTAATATATTTAAAGAATGTGCAGAAAACCAACTGATCCTCAGAAATGTGTCTTTAATGGAAAGATGTCACCGTTCTGTCGTATATTGAGCAGATATGAGCGTCTACGCCCGCCCCAGAGCCTGCAGCAGCCAACGAGTGATCATGTAGACAAGCAGCCCTCCCTCTCTTCTTCCTCCTCTCGCCTGAGCCAATCACACGCTAGCCTCCTGATGATCGATGCATCATGCAGCCAATGAGATTTCAGATCCAGTAATATATAGTTTATATCAGTTTTTAAAGCCCTAAACTTGGAAAAGATGCAGCTTATGTAGTTTTCTGCTTGTTTTTTCTTTGGCAGCAGCTAACAAACTGTTCACAGGCCCAACAGGTGAACTCTGAGATGAAACATGATCCTTTAATGCAGTTTGTGTTGAGTTCTTCAGGCTCTCCTTGTTTGTTGTGTCGACTTTGATATGATGATGTTGAATAATTCAGAGTATTTTCGGCGTCTCGTTGCTGCCTTTTTTTTTCTTTTTCAGTTTTTCCAGGAAGCTGCTGAAGCTCACAGATCCGCCTGACCTAAAAGCTCTGACATCTCAAGGGGCGATCACACACTGAGCTGCCAAAAATACTCTACACAAGTGTGTGTGTGTGTGTGTGTGTGTGTGTGTGTGTGTGTGTGTCATCCAGACTAAAGAGCAGAAACCACCTCGACCTAGATACCGAACAAACTGTTAAAAGAGGAGGGTTCAAGGAGACGAGGAGGACGAGGAGGAGACGGAAATGTGTAAAATGTAGAGGAAGCATCAACGAAGAGACAAAGGACGAAGAGAAAATAAACAACAGTAATTAGAAAGGAGGAGAAAAGATCAGAAATATGGAAAAAGAGGATGAAGAACAAGGGACAGATGAGGAGGAGAGAGGAAAAGAACTTTATAATAACAAAAGGCAAAGAAGAAAGTTGTGACAGGAAAGAAAAATCCGGAGGATGAAAAATACTGAGAGTTAATGTTGAGAACAAAGATGGAGGAGACAAAGAAGTACAAGAGGGAAAGATGAAAACAGGAAATAGAAATGTGGGAAGAGAAGTGTAACGAGGAAACAGGAAGAGAAAGAAAGAAGAAGAAGAAGAGGACTGATGCTGGTTTGGAGGTCACGGCCTCCCTCCTGTTGGTCTGATGGATCCACACTGACAACCAGAGACCACTGGAGACCACTGTGTGTGTGTGTGTGTGTGTGTGTGTGTGTGTGTGTGTGTGTGTGTGTGTGTGTGTGTGTGTGTTTTCAAGCTCAGTCTCACACACACACACACACACACACACTCTCTCTTCCCAGTTTCCCTGGAGGTGTTTTTTCTTTATCGACTGGCTCCGACTGGAAACACACACACACACACACACACACACACACACACACACACACACACACACACACACACACACACAGGTCAGAGGTGAAGCAGGAAGTACTACACGTACAGACGACAGGTTTTACATCCATCAGAGTGTTGGAGGTCAGGCTGCTGTAGGTGGTGTTTCTGTACAGCTGATTACAGGAGCTGCAGGAGTCACTCTTGTAGTATCGTAGTAGTAGTACTGTAGTTTTACTAGCGGGAGCTGCAGTGTTGTAGTACTGGTATCTGGAGCAGTGTCAGCAGCAGCAGTAGTATTTGCAGGATTACAGTATCTGAAAACAGTTTCCTTGTTTTCCTCCCAGAAGTACAGTAGTAGTAGTAGTAGTACGTGTGGTACAGTTGATGGACAGATGGCGGCGCTCAGGGTGGCAGCACTGACACTCTCAGTGATGATGATGATGATGATGGTGATGATGATGATGATGGGGACGGCAGTGCTGATGTTTATTCAACAGAATTGCTTCACACTCAGTCAGGAGTCTTTATCACCGTGTCTGGAGCTGGTTTGTAACGGAGGCTTGGACCTGGAGGAGCTGGAAACAGGAACAAACAGCTCCAACATGAAATCAAACACCTCCACGTCGTCCTGTCAGATCTGAGGACCTGATTGAGGACGTGACGGCGGCAGGGACAATCTGTTGGCGCCGACCCGCTCCTCCTCGTCCCCCTGACCTCTGCGACCTCTCCGAGGCTCTTCCTGTCGCCCAGTCACAGCTGCCATGTTGGATCTGAGGAGCGGCGTGAACGAGCCGCCACGCTGCACCGCCGCTGTCACACTCATTAACACCTCCACCCGTCACACACACACACACATTCACACGTACTGTACCAGTGTGTACACACACCTACAGAGTCCTCACGTCCACTCTGATCCTGTCAGACGAGGTTCTGTTGAAGCATCCAAATCGACTTTATTGATCAGTTTGTGATCCAGCACCAACTTTACTACGTCTTTTACTGCTATAATAAAAGTATAAACTGAAAGTATTCATAGAAAATACAGTTATATTGTAAAAAATATAAACTACTGCTGCTGATGTGGATCCTCTTTTTGTTTCCAGCAGAGCTGTCTCGCCCCCCGCTGGCCGCTCTGAACACCACACACAGGTCGGACTGATGACATCACATCACCCTCACCTGCTCAGCCTGGAGTCAGGTGAGACAAACTGGTGCTGATCCTTGACTGAGCAGGACTTATTACAGGAGAAAATATAGAAAAAAAGATTTTAAAAAAACAGAAAAGTTCAATAAAAAAACTGTTTAAAATAATAATAAAAATAATATTTATAAAAACAACAAAGCAAAAAATATAGAAGAACAAATACAGTTCAGCCAAATAGCAGAAAAAAACAAAAAAACAACTAAAACTAAAATTCAAAATTAAAGTACAATTAAGCAAAATTTTGCACAATATTTCAATCAAAAAAAAGAAGAAATATAATCATCAGCTTTTATTATTTACTTTCTTTTTGTGTGTTTTTAGGTTTTATTATTGTTTATTTTTACTTAAAGATCCATCAATAAGAATATCTATCAGTTAGAGCTGGTAAGATTCATCAGTTAGTCGTTATTTGGAAGGATGAAGTTATTTAGAAAATATATTTAATAATGAAAGATATTGAATTGTACAATAATACATTGTGTTGATAACAAAACTCAAGTAATCACTGTTTTTAAAGTTCCTTTTCAAAATAAAAGTCTTTTCTGTCAAACATTTCAGCAGGTAAACGCACGTTACAGAGATCTTAGATCGACTTTAAAGGCACCGTGACTGAGTACAAGTTCTGAGTGTGGATATAAAAGAAGAAGTAACTAAAAGCAGATGAAGTGGTGAAAGTGAGAGTGGGACTTTAATGTCCCAGCAGCAGCAGAACACGGAGGTAATCCTCTCCACCAGGATTAACGATTAGCGTCTTCATCGAAACCGAAGCAGCTTTCAGCTTCACTGTCAGTGTTTGTGTCTCGCTGTAATCCTGCTGCTCCACGATAGTCTCAGTAAATCTACACCCTATACATACTGAGGACTCATGTAAAGGATTTCTACTTCCTGAACACACAGTTAAGATAAGATAAGATAAAATCACAAACATATAATACAGGATATAAACCATAAAACACGATTGATTAAAGTAACAGTAGCTCATGTAGCAGCAGCACATCCAGCAGGAGGGTCAGTACAGTGAGGAGCGTCTGCAACAATCAGCCTGAGTGATCAGTGGAGATGTAACTGAAGGAGTTTCCAGCTGCTGTTATTGTGCCACACAATGATCCAGGTCGAGTCAAAGGCCGAGCTGAAACCGGATCCGTGCAGACACCCAATATCTGTGAGAGGAAACACGACTGTGCCATCTCTGACTGACACTGTCTGGACACCGTCCCTCCGGTCCCAACCGGGCGACAGGCTCTGGTTCTTCAGCGAGTGGAGGTGGACGGGGGACGGCAGAGTGGTTTATCTGGGCCGAGGATTTGGACGGTATTAGTGTAATCTTTCTCTCTGTGACCAACAGGTCCGCTCATCATCATCTCTCCGATACGTCCCGCTGCATCCTACAGATGAGAGTAAACAATCTCACAGCTGTGTTTGCAGATCGTCCGTCAGCCAAGACTCAAAGCTTCAGCGTCATCCAGGAACAACATGTTTTTTGTGCTTTGTAATTCATTTTTTTTTTAGATGAAATACCTTTAATGTTCCGTCCTCCTTAATCCGGCATAATCACCAAACAATCAGGCACCAAAAGAGCAGGTTCTGACCTTTGACCTGCTGTAATTTCAGTCGCTCATCACGTTGTTATATCGAGGAACCGAAGCTGAGATCATCCCACTCATTCACTGTGCTGCAGGAGTCAAACTGTGGCTCACATGTATGTTTCTAACTGCTTTAAAACTCCTTTTATCATCAAAACTGTCAGGAGGAGCATTCTGTCGATCCAGATCCCTCAGCTGAAACCAGTTCTTACAAACCCAGTGAATTATGTTCTAAATGTTCAACCTTCAGTCAACATCGAAATATCTAAATCAAATACTAGGAATAGAAAGAGGAAGGAAGAAAAACACAGATTGCAAAGACATTTGTTTGCACCACTTTCAAACGATATTGAACTAATGACACAACTAATCACAAACCTAACACACAATTAATACAGAAACAAATATATTACAACAGTGTTTTCCATCCTTAGTTCGTGTTGTATTTACATCAGGAAGGATTTTCAAGCCTTTCTCGCTGCAGAAACTCAATCAGTTCATAAAAAAACACTTCACCTCTCTCCATTCTTTTTGATCAAACCTATAAAAGCTATAAATAACCTGGAGATTAACACCCGCCCGCCTGCTTACAATCAATCAAATCTGTCCAGACCTTCTAATTCTCGCTCGGCGGTCCGGCCCGGCTTCAATCTCTTACAGCTCCCCCTCCCACAACCTGCCGCCTGGTGAATAATTGACGAGCTCTCCCTCCCCTCGGCTCTCTTCTCTGTGTCTCTTTCCATCTCGCTGTCTAAGCGCTGTCACTCGTCCACAGCTTCTTCTGGCCGCGACAACCCGCCTCCGTCATGTCCAGTTTCCACCTGCTGCCGACTGTCAGCAGGTAAAACAGGCGGAACCACGGGAACAGCTGCTGGTAAGACTGAACCTCAGACATCAGAACGACGGACGAGGATGAAACTCTCATCGTCGTCTTTTAACTCTTCTGTACATTTTTCTTGCTTTATTGATGAAGAGATTTTGTGAAAGAAGAAAAGAGAAACAAGGATCTTAAAAGTGTCCTTATTTGTGACTTTAAGGCAGTTTTGTCGTGTTCGATGCTGCAACCTGTTCACCTTAACAATCATTAGTACGTCAAGTCGCTCTTTATGTCTCTCAGAGGACTTAGATGTTGACTTTACACTAATTCAACAACCTTTTTCTATGATTCTTTCACCTTTTCAAAACCATTTTGGTGCCATAAACTTTTTTTGTGAGGAGATAAAGATCTGAAACAAAGTGAAACGTTGGTCTAAGCAGTTATTTTTTAATTCAGAGGTTATAACATCGTACAAACCAAACCAGCAGGTTTCCTACAGATCACATCTGCTTCACCTCGCAGGAAACATTTTACAAACCTGCTGCTTTAGACGTTTTCTGTCCTTTTGTTGACCTGAGAAGGTTTTTGATTCTCCACAGCTGATGTGTGTTCTGATGTGGAAACTTGCAGCTTAATAGTTTTGGAGGTGAAATCCAGAATGATCGTGACTCTCTGTGGTTGCTTGCAGAGCCATGAAGGACTTCCTGTTCCTCGTGCTGCTGCTGACGGAGGCCTCCAGGTGCAGCAGCAGCAGGTGCGAGCTGGGCTGCGACTGTCGAGGAGATCTCAAGTTCACCATCTGTTCTCGGGCGCTCTTCACCACGCTGCCCGGCAGAGTCCCGCCCACCACCGAGCTCCTCGACCTGTCCGACAACAGCATCTCCGTCATCCCCGAACGCTCCTTCACCAAAAACCGCAAGCTGCGGATCCTCCTGCTGCAGAACAACAACATCAGCGTGGTGGAGGACGGCGGCTTCTCTCAGCTGGAGTTCCTGCAGAAGTTAGACCTGAGCTGGAACCGGATCTCCACCCTGACTGAGGGTTTCTCCATCGGCCTGGCCTTCCTGCGGGAGCTGCAGCTCGCCCACAACCACCTGACGAGCCTGGACAGCCGCAGCTTCCTGCACCTGGACGGCCTCCAGAGGCTGAACCTGACCAGCAACAGCATCCACACCATCCAGGTGAGGTCGTTCTCCTCCATGAGCATGCTGCGGCAGCTCCACCTGGAGGACAACCAGCTGACGTCTCTGCGGAGCGGGATCTTCTCCATGCTGCGCTCGCTGGAGGTCCTCAACCTGGCCGGGAACCAGATCAGCCAGACGGAGGAAGGCGTCTTCAAGCCGCTCACCAGCATGACGCTGCTCAACCTGGCCAACAACCGCATGTCCACCGTCCACTTCAAGACGTTCCTGAGCATCCACACCTACAGCACCCACATCCTGCTGGAGAGGAACCCGTGGAACTGCGACTGCGACCTGCAGAGAGTCTTCCGGAAGCTGCGCAGCATCCAGAGGCTCTTCCTGGACGACTACTACAACCTGACCTGCAAGGAGCCGCCGGTGCTCGAGGACTACCGGCTCATGGACGTGGACACGGGGCTGTGCCTCGCCGAGACCGTCACCGTGCTCATCATCACCGTCACCGTGGTGATCACCGTGCTGGCCGCCATGCTGATGGGCGAGAGGAAGAGGAAGAAGAAGAAGAAGGGGAAGCACTGGACGCAGCAGGGGGAGCTGTCGGATGAGTCGGACTACTGAAACACAACTTTCTGTCTCCTTTCTCTTTTTATCAAACAAGATTGAAACAGCTGTTTGACTTTTACGCTTGTTGTTTAAATCCCGCAGGATCATCCGCACGACTGGAGAGAGATTTCAGACTCTGTGGTTCATTTTGTGGGATTTCACAACCGACACTGTGCAGAGAATTCCTCTGAAACATCTGCTTCATAAACAAACACTTCCATGTTCTTCAAACGCAGAATCTTTAGGAATCACAAAGGTTTATTTTCTCATCTTAACTGTTTGAATGATATATCACTTCTTTGGTAAACATTTAACGGGATGTTTAAGACCAACTTTTCCCCTCATGTCACATTTTCCAATAAAAAAACAAGATTTCTCAACAGGTCAACTGTCTCAATATAAGTCAGAAGGCTGCAGTGTCCTCTGCAGGTGAGTGAGGGTACTGCAGTGGACACCACATGGGTGGGGTTTGTGTTTCCAGGCACCACACACAAGGTAAAATCAACAGTAATGAACCACAGTGAGAAGCAAATGTTTTGATCCATGTTGAACAGTATTTATGCAGCTTTATCTACAATTTCTGATTAATTTTCTATGACAAAATGACATAAAAACTGACACTTAACATGACTTTTGACTAGTTATATAACAAATGTGACCTATTCCTTGTTGAAAGCAAGACAAAATGACTCTTCTTACACCTCTAACATGTTAATTTAGCAACTTCTATACATATTCCAAAATTACTAAAAATGTTATGTTGAATTCTGGTAGAAAATGATATTATTTTATGTGATATTTGAACAGTAACTCTCCAAAATTCATTAACTCATCATGAGGAGTCACATTTTGATACTTCTGCACCACTAATGAATAATAATGTCATAATATGTCCTCATATATTACATCTGTGCTCCTCAACCAAGTGTTTATGGTGATTAAATGTTTTATTTCTACACCAGACATTCCCCTGAGGACTGTGACCAGAGTCCTATAGTCTGTTGTGTCAATTTAAAACGAATTACTGGAATGTTTTCATGTGTGATTAGTGGAAGTTTCCCCTTTAATTGAGACTCAGGAGACCTTTAGGTGGAGTCGTTCGGCTGCTTCAAGACGTCACAATTTACCACTGAGGGATACCGGAAGTCAACAAATCTAAAGCTCAGCGCTTGTGTCTCCTAAAGAAACAAAGGGTGGAGACACATACAAGGAATTCAATAGATAACAACCATCTAGATAACAAATATGCATAATATGTCACCTAAAGGAACTTAAAACAAAAAATAAGCTGGAGCTAGATTTATTTTTTTGTTTATTTTAGAAGCTTTATACTGGCATTTTGGGGGGAAATTTAGGGGCTTTTGGGGGGAATAATTTGGGGTGTGGGCAGGGGCATTTTAAGGGCTTTATTGGGGCATTTTGTGAGGGCGTGTTTGTCTATTTTGAAGGTGCGGGGGGGCATTTGGGGGGCACTTTGGGGTTTTGGGGGCATCTTTTGGGGGGGGGAGTTGGGGTATTTTGGGGCTTTTTTTGGGTGCATTTTTTCTTGAAAGGTGTTTTAATTGATAAATTTACTACCAGAAATTATTGAATAAATAAATCGTAGAATTTTGATACAGCTATTACAATTTTACGTAAATCCTGACGTTGAGTATTGACCAATACTCATTTTAAAACCATAAATAATTTGATGAAATCATTGTTTTCTTGTTTTGGAACAATTACAATACAGTTAAAAACACTCATAATTAATCAACAAAACAAATAATTAGTTAATTAGCTGAAGATGTTTCCAACGGTCGAATACGTCAGTTGTGTGTTTTATTTTGGAAGCGCGGACCGGAAGCTGTAACGGCCGTAATGGCGGACTTGACGGCGCAGTGTGAGGACAGGTGGGAGCTCCGGTCTGACGGGCTGCTGCTGTTGTTCTCTATACAAAGAGACGCAGCGGAGCCGGCAGAAACACTCCACACTCATGTGGAAATAACAATCATGAAGACGTGTCGCTGATTTTCCAACATTATCCGCTAAATTAAAGTCGTAAAAATGGCGGGTTTTGTGTGAAAAACGTCCGAAGGAGGAGAGAAATTCAACAGAAACTGCGCAGTCATAGTTTAATGGGAGCGGTGACCTGAGCAGGTAGGACGATTAATTCACCTTTATATGAAATGTCTTCTTTAACATTTAGTATGTCTGAACATGTTTAAACACTTTAATTGATGTTATCAGGTCACAGCTGTAACGTGCACCAACGTCCCGCTCGTCTGATCCGTTTACACTCTGTTTAAATGACGGGCGCCATTTTAGCTAATTAACGTCATTCTCCGTTTGAAATGTGTTGTGTTTATTTTTGTTTTCCGGCTAAGATAAAGTCGCTTTGTTCAGGATGACAGCTACTTCCGCATAGGACCGTCAGTGACAGTCAGTGACCGGTTCCAAGCCGAGGTCCGGGGACCTGCGGCCGGCCGTGGAGGCCCACGTCACCGGGCGTCGGTTCAATATGTATTGATCAGTGATCAGTGACGCGTTCATGATCAGGATCAGTGCGCTTGTGACAAAGTACCGGGTCTCACAGTGGTCCTGATCCTGATCCTGATCCCTGTTAAGGTCCACAACAACATATGTTGACATTATTTGAGTTTTGATAACAGAAAAAAAGATGATTTCTCTGTTTTTACTCCCTCCAGACCACAATAATACTACTTAGTGTTAAACTTCAATCAATAACATGGCAAACAGGTTGATTTAACCTCTTTTGTGTAATAAAAAACAGTCAAAATGTCCCAAATTACCTAAATGTGACTGTTTTTACTCCGTCCAGACCGCATTGATTAAAATAATAGAGGTGAATAGACTGTTTACACTCAATTGTCCTACTAAATAATACAGTCTATAGTATTAAATCTCAATCAGTAACACTACAAACAGGTTGATTTAGCCCCGTTTGTATAACAAAAGTGAGTACAATTGTCCAAAATTACAAAAATGTCATTGTTTTTACTCCAGAGACTGTTTAATATGTTTTCAGAGTTCTGTAACATTTATTTTACCCGAGAAAACACAAAACTGTGTGTTATTTCACTTCCCTCTCCTCTTTCTTTGTGAATTAGATGCAGGTTTCACAAAACTGAATTGGTAAAAAGCTTTTAAAATGGGATGCAATCAGTCACAGAGTCCCAAGTTACTCAGATGTGACTGTTTTTACTCCATCCAGATCACAATAGTTAAAAAGATAATGTATTTGTTCATAACATAATTTTCCTCTACGCATATTTGTTTATTCATTATTGACTTAAATGGCATTCACAGTTCTGTTAAGCACAGGAAACATGGCTGAATCACACTGTAATTACAGAAGCATTATGACCCTAAAGAGACACATGATGACAGGTCGTGTTCCTGTTTGCAGAATTTAAAGCTCCCAAATGTTCCACTAAAGAGCGATTAAACAGGTATAATTGTTAGAGAAAAAGACACCTTGTCAATCATTACAGGCAGTTTCAGTCGTTTCAGCAGCAGCAGAACGTCTGCATCGTTTGGTTATTGAACGCTGCCCGGCCGCTCTCACGCTCATTTCCTTATGTTCCAGATATGGCAGCTGACGATAAGGTTGCCATCCTGACAGACGACGAGGAGGAGCAGAAGAGGAGGTACGTGTTGGCCGAGCCGTTCAACACCCTGACAATGGAGCGGCAGGCGGGCGTCGCCGAGACGCCGGCGCCGGCCTCCGACACCCCGCCTGAACAGCCGCCGGCCTCGAAGTCCAATGACTGCTGCGAGAGGATGTGCCTCCGCATCAACAGCCACCTCCTCGTTTCCAAAGTCTTCTACTTCTTCTTCTACGCCGCCTACGGCTCGCTGCACCCTCTGCTGGCCGTCTACTACAAGCAGCTCGGCTTGTCGGCCAGTCGCAGCGGGCTGCTCGTCGGTATTCGCTACTTCATTGAGTTCTGCAGCGCCCCCTTCTGGGGCGTCGTGGCGGACCGCTTCAAGAAGGGAAAAGTCGTTTTGTTATTTTCTGTCTTTTGCTGGTTGGTGTTCAACTGCGGCATCGGCTTCGTCAAACCAGCTGAGATGATGTGTGTGGAGAAAGGTGTCGCTCCTCTGACGACGGTGTCGCCCTTGATGACGACCCTCCCGCACGATAACGCTTCGCAGCTGAGCAACTCCACCAACCACACCAGAACCCGCCGAAGCTTATTCGACCTCCCGGGACTCCCTGAACTCTTGGACTCCTTTATCGGGGAGCTCCACAGGCAGGTGCGAAGCGTGGACACCAACGTGACTTCACCTCCTCCCATGACAGCAGCAAACACCACTCAGCACACCCCGGACACCACCCGCTCCTCCACCACCCTCTCCTCCACCACTCTCTCCTCCACCACCCGCTCGTCCACCACTCTCTCCTCCACCACCCGCTCCCCCGCCACCACCACCCTTTCCTCCACCACTACTACCACCACTGCCACCACCACCACCACCACCACCACCACAACCACCACTACCTCCCCTGCTCCAACCAAAGCCAAGGAGTACATGATCATCTACAACAAGGACCAGGTGGAGTCCATCTTCCTGCTCATCCTGCTCGTCATCATCGTGGGCGAGTTCTTCAGCGCCCCTGCCATCACCATCGTGGACACCATCACCCTGCAGTACCTCGGGAAGGCTCGTGACCGTTACGGGCTGCAGAGGATGTGGGGCTCGCTGGGCTGGGGGCTCGTCATGCTGCTGGTTGGCATCTGGATCGACAACACGCACATCGACGGCGTGATTGAAGGGAAAGGCTGCAACATTCCCGAAGTCCGCATGCACAACTACATGATCGCCTTCATCGTGTTTGGCGTGCTGATGGGGGTGGCGTTCATCGTCGCCACCCAGTTCTACTTTGAAAAAGGTGCCAACTACCAGCAGGAGGTCCCAGAGGGGGTGGTGGCGGAGGCGGACAGCCCAAGAGCGTTACCCGAGTCCAGCTCCTCCTCGGACCAAACTCCCATCAGCCCCGACGCTCAGCAGGAGTTCCACTACAGCGACCTGCTGAGGCTCCTGTGCAGCGTTCGCTACAGCTCCGTCCTCTTCGTCGCCTGGTTCATGGGCTTCGGCTACGGCTTCGTCTTCACCTTCCTGTACTGGCACCTGGAGGACCTGAAGGGGACCACCACGCTGTTCGGGGTCTGCTCCATCCTGAGCCACGTCTCAGAGCTCGCCGCCTACTTCACCAGCCACAAGTTCATCGAGCTCGTCGGACACGTCAGGTAAGACATGCACGAGCATTCGAGCCGCACTTAACTTCTTTTATTTCTTAAGTTATCAGATATTCTTATCGTTAAAGTTCCCAGAGCCCAAAGTGACGTCTTTAAATGTCAGAATTTACTTGTTTATCCCAAGTGTTCCATTTGCAATCCCATGAAAGAGGGAAAACACCGTAGAATGATTGTAAGAATCATTTTCTTGACAGTTTCATGACTCGTTGTTGGACTGTGTGATGTTGACTGACAAAGACTCATTATTTTAACATTTGTCTGCAAACAATGACATTTTAAACTGGACAGAATTTAGATATTTTAAATGATTTGAATGCTGTTTTTTAAATAAGAAAATAAAGTTAAAACATTCGCAAAAGAAACCGAACAGAAAGCTTTGCAGCAGCTTTAATGTTTTAAAGAGAACTTGAGATGTTGTGGTTGTTTGATAAGGCCTCATTTTAAAGTCCTTGTAATAAGTGTTAATTAATCGTTAATAAAGCCCTATAATCCTTATAAGATGTCAATTAACATTATAATTTGTTAATAAGACTATATAAATGATACTGATAGCCTCATATGTCAATATTCAGCAGAAAAGTACCTCAAAATCGGACTTGACGTTGATAAAAACTTTATTATCTGTAATGTCATTATTAACCCTTTCTAAGCTTTTTTGTGGCTTTATTACTTATTAACTAAAGCTTAGTTCGTTGATTTTAATACAAAATAGACGTTTTTTCTACATCTTGTTGTCAGTCGCCAAACCTCTGAGTAAAAACTAAAGACTTAGATTCAGTTTCAGAGCGTTTAGTGTGAGAACAGAGAGCAGAAATCAGATAACGACCCGCCACTTCCTCGTCTCCAGTGACCTTATTTGCCTCCAGTCCAGCTCGATGATTAATGGGTCACAGTAAATAGAGTTTCTGCATCAAGTGCTTCAAACTGAGCGGTTAAATCCGTCGCTGCACTGAGCAGTGAATGTTTGAGACAATGGCGTCATTGATGCTCGGGGTTTTCTGCCGGAGCGACTTCGGGCTCGGAGCTCGCAGGCAGCGGGGACATTCGAGAGCGCGGTGTTAGATTTCAGCTGCACAGGAAACACTCGACGTCTGTCGACTCGTGACTCAACAGGAGGTGAAGCTGAAGAGAAAGGAGTGGCGCCTCTCTCACTATTGTTATCATTTTAACTCAGGCATCCACAAAGTCTACGTGTGCTCACTCTTCAGCTTTGCCTTTATTTTTAGCAGCCTGAAGAGATAAAAATACCTTCAGATGATCTAAAACAGTAGCCAAAGTCACAAGTTTCTCTATTTCCCTTCAGTTGTTCATCCAAAATAGAATAAAAAAGCAAATCACCGGAGAGAACAGTCCAGTCCTGCAAGCAGCAACAACTACAGAACAAAAAGAAATAACAAACCATGAAGACATAAAACACAAGAGGTCATTTTATTTCATGTTTTTTGATTAATTTAACAGCTCTGCTCTGAGTAAAATAATTTTTCTCCAAACTGTGTTTTCTTGTCCTCCAGCTGGAGACCAACCTTTATATTTTCGTATGTTAGAGACTTTGATCCATTACATACAGCTGCTTGTATGTTTCCATGATGGTGTATTTTCTTCTTTTGGACACTATTTGAATAGAAAACAAACATTTAAAGCTGAATTTACAAGAAGGCTCCAATGATTTAGAAATGTGTCTCTCTCAGCTCCTTAAATTGTGCGATTTGTTAAGGGAGTCTGGTGATGACGCGGTTGCCAGTTTGATGGTTTGATCAGCTGAAACTTGTTGGTCTGAATTTCCACACAGATAAACTTGCAGGCTTTATCGAGCGCATTAACCCAGCTAACGTTTTTAATTGTTCTTTCATCTCTAGTTTTGCAACCTGAAAACATCCCGTGAGACAAACTGAGCGATCGCGGCTTTGCCTCGAGCTGCAGCTGACTGCTAACATTGACTTATCATTTCTTTGCTTAAAGGGAAACTCCGCCCAATCTCCTGTTGCTGTACTGTAGCTGTTCTGTACTTACAAATGTTAACACACAGATGCAAATATTTGAAACTATCAGCCTCAGAGCTCGATCACTGTGTTTCCTTCGTGTTGTGTGAGGATGTGATGCTCTGCTGCAGACTCACTTCCTCCTTCACTGGAAACTCTGAGCAGAAACATCTGATGTGTCTTTATAGCGACGGTGTTAATAAGTCACCTGCAGGTGTCTCGTGTTGACCCTGTTGTCAGTTTGTGCTTCACTGCTTTAATCCAACCGCTCAAATTAATCCCTGAAAAACACCTCGTCCTGATTGTTTGATTAAAACCTGCAGTGAGCAGCTGCCGGAGGAAATTAACGAGCTTCAGGCAGACGACAGGAAAATATAGAAAACAGCAGCTCTTATTCTTCAGTGTCCAACAAACTAGTTGTTATTCACAAATACACAAATTATGTCGGTCAGGTGTTTATAAAAATTCAACTAATACCAATAAAACTATTTAGAAATATGATTTAGCTGCTCATACAAACAACAACACGACCAACATATAGTACACAGGAAGTGACCTAAAGTAATGTACATTTACAGAATATTTCCTGCTTATTTCACTGATTTTTACCTGTATTTTATTTTGAAATACACAGAAATATCCACAAACATATGTAAAATGACTGAATTTACACTAACATTATCATTATGTTCAACATGAAAATACTTTAAATTGAAAATGTCACATTAAAGTTTAATTCTGTAATCACATGTATTATTAGATTAGATAAAAATTAGCGACTAACAGTCGAATAAGAATTGTGGAGGTATGTAGATGTGTTTGCTTTGACAACAGACACTCTGAATAAATGTGTTTAAAAAGTATTTTGACATTAAACATACAGAAGTTTTCATAATTTTAACCCCGATTATTTGAGTTAAGGTCATTTCATTGTTTTAATTTTGTAAATATCCTTGATAAAACATTATAAGGGCTAAATATAATAAAAACTGTACAATTACAAAAACAACTGCACTTACTTGTACTTACTTAGTTTACAATATTGTTTTCACCTCTGCTGCCTTGATATTACCGTTTTTTGCATGTAATGAAGTAATCGATTACTTGATCAATAGACAGTTAATCAGCAGTTATTGTGAAGAGATTAACTGTTGATTTAATTGGTTCCAGCCTCTAATATATTTTGTTGCTTTTCTGACAAAAAATTAATCAATCATTCCGGAAAGAAAGAAAGAAAATTAGCTGCCAAGTATTTTGATAATCAGTTGTTTCACTGTTTAAGTGTTTTTTTAAGCCACGATGTTAAACATTTGTTGTTTGCAGCTTCTTTAAAGGGAGAATTTGCTGCTTTTCTTTGTGATAAATGTCAGTAAATGACGAGTCTTTGATTAATTAATCCATGAAGAACATAATAGTTGCAGCTTTAACATACAGTAAATCATAATTATTGCAGGACTGCTTCAGTTTCAGCTGTGTGACTGTAGATACATCAACATAATAAGTCGGTCGTACCTGATAACAACCTCTCTAATCTGTCACATGTTAGCTTTATTAGCGCTCCTTGTTTGAGCTCATATCCCCGAGCTAACAGCTGTTAGCTTTTAATTAACTTCATTAAAGTGATGCTAACATGATGTGTCTTGTTCGGACAGCCACAACTCAAATAGCTCATAGTGTTAAAAAAAGGAGTTTGAGATTGTGCGTTCTGGTCAGACGAGCGTCACCTGCGTCTGTTTGTGCTCAGCAAACTGACTGTGGGTGAACAAACAGTGAAGTCTGAATCTTGTGAGGTGATGAACACCTGAACACTGAGAGGGTGTGTCGTCACCTTCACGTCGGTTTGTTTGTCCTGTGTAGAGCAAAGTGAGTTTGTGCCTGAGAAGAAGAGCTCTGTCGTTTTCACCTCATTAGATTTGGTCACAAAATCTACAAATCACAAATCCACTAAATTAACCTTTTTAGATGTTTTTTAAGTTTGCTTTTTAACATTTACGTGCTCTCCCCCCTTTTATTTTCATTGCCTTTTCATTTATTTTGCTGAAAGATTTTCAGTACACTGGACTGTTAAAACAAGCTTCCATCTGTATTTTGCAGCATGTTTCACCTGTTTTTTGCTGTCAGCTGATTAGTTGAAATCACATTTAACAAACTTGACTTCTCCATCTTTCCCCTCTCAGGGTGCTGTACATCGGCCTGGCCTGCAACACAGCCCGCTACCTGTACATCTCGTACCTGCAGAACGCCTGGACCGTCCTGCCCATGGAGGTCCTTCAAGGTAACGTGCGCTCGCTCCTGCAGGGAGGACGCTCAGGAAGCTAGGACCCAGGGGAGGGGACGGGAACCGTGTTTGTCTAACAGGAAGCTTATCAAACGGACGTTTTCCTCCGAAAGCAAAGACGGATCGTCCGGTTAGAACTCACATGAACTTTGTGCTTTCACAGGACCTGTGTTGATAAAGTCGATTAATGTTGGAGGCAACATTAATCAGTGTGACACGTCGGAAAGGAGACGAAGACGACAAGTTAAAGGTCAACGAGACAAAACACAGACGGGTCAGCTGGAATGACCTCTAACACCAGATCATATCAGTACGCTTAAATAAAACCTCCTCTCAAACCTAAAACATTATTATCATCCCAATCCGTGTAAAACAAAGAATATTAAATGCTCTGACAGATAACAAAGAAATCCAGTATCTCTGGCTGTTACAAGCGTCTAATAAACCGTCTTGTTTGACCTAAATTAGAAAAGAAAAAGTCTCCAATGAAGTCACACGATCACACAGTTTTGTACGACTATGTCACCAGTTCCCAGTCCAAGTTCATCCAGTTCTGCTCGACCCGAACTCGACCCGCCTCTGCTGTCTCGCATTCAAGCGACATTCAAACCGTCTTCGGCTCGACTCTGACGTTGGATTTTGAACACCGGTGCTAAACATTTTGGCAACAGATTCGGATGTAAAGATTTTTGAAACTAATTCTGGGACTGCACTTTTACTTATTTTTTTGTACTTCGTGTAGGTCTTCAAGTTCAAGTTCTTCATTCAAAATGGTCTTAAAGAGTCTTAAATTTGACTTGTTTAAACCTGCAGAAACCCTGTACAGTGCTACGCTACGCTATTAGCCAGCGAATGGCACAAGAAGGTCAACGAGAGTGCAGCCAAACATGGAACAAGCCAGTGGTTAAAACAATCTTCTAATGAGAAGAGGGCCGACACTTTCACAGATTATTGATGATTAATCGATCATTAGCGCAGCCGACTGTGAATTAAAGAAGTTGCTTATAATCTGCACCCAGCTGGTCAGTGGAGGCTGCGAGTCTTCTCCAGTAGATACTTCATCTTTCTCTCGCTGGTTTCTGCAGTCTGACTAACTGGAGCAAGAAAAGATCTGTCAATGCTGTAATATCGTCAGTGTCACAATTAAATGTCAGTGTTTCCAGAAACGAAGTGACTCAAAGAAAACAGCGGTAATAAAAAGTAGAGCTGGCTGGTTTGTTTGAGCTGTCCGCCCTGAGGAAACACCGACGGCCCACAGAACAAACAACAAAACTACTTCAACACTTCAGCCTCGAGCTCTCCGACTGTTTTGACTGAGAAACTAACGAGTCTAACAATTACAAAAGGAGTTTCTGGGAGAATTAAACATTTCTAACTAGGTCAAACACAACAGCAAATATAAGGAAGAGCTTCACTTTTACTGTAATGTGAGATGAGCTGCTGGGAGGAGCTGTGGTGGTCATGTGACGCGATTCAAACCTCAGACAGGAAGCTCAACTGTCACCAAAATAAAAGGTGTTACCTTCACTTTCCATCTGCACTTAACTTCTGCAAGTTGTGGCCTGAATCTGCTCTGAACAGGAGACTTTACAGGTTTCAGCTCCCTCTGGTGGACAAACTGTGAAATGTAGATATTAAATCTGAATTATCAGTTATAAACATGAGAATATTCACTGCTGCCGTTTCTTGTTAATTATCCCTCAAAATACTGAGAGTGATATAATGTAATTAAGGATGTTTACTGTATGAAATATAAGTATAGTTTGGAGGTTTTTGTACAGTTGCTCCCACTTCACTTCATTTTAAAAGTACTTTTTACTCATTTACATTAATACAACTACAGTTACTAGTTACTATGCAGATTACATAAAAAACTAAAACGTGTGCACTTTATACATGTTTATTGAATTTATTTGTACTTTTAATCAATTTAAATACATTTAATATCACACACTCAAAGACTTTTACTCCAGAACTCTTCATAAAGGTGATTTTCACTTTTACCAAAGTAATATTTTAACACAAAAAACAGTAAAATTATAACATAAGTAGAAAGTTTGACTTTGACTTGTACAAAAATACACGCTCAGTTAAGCGAGAATGCAAAGATCACAGTAACATAAAATCATGATATACTTTCTCATATAAAATGATGATATACTTATAAAAGAAAAGACAGTTAGGAGTGCAACAGAAGCTCAATCTGTCGGGTCTTTATGGAAGAGAAGCCGTGTGTTATTAAGGAGGTTTAAACAAAGCCGAGCTCAGGCTGAATTATCAACGTTCCCATTGTTGAGTCATTTTTCACTTAGTGGTTTGTTGTGATCTCAGTTTCAGTCACCCTGTTAAATAAAGTGTGAGTTTTACCACTGAAGCTGGAGCCAAAACGCTCCGAAGACAAAACGACTCTCAGCTGTTAGTCGAACACGTGAAGTCGTCCAAAAAGCAGCCGACAAAATAACAATACACTGATTGAGGTCGGCCATTTCTCTTGATGTCTGGAAACGAGCAATAACAATACCAGTACACGTGTCAGTGTATAAGAATACATAGATAGCGATGATAAATAGAATAAGTATAAATACTATAAAACACGACTGACATGATGACCCGTGTCCGTCCCTGTCGTCCTCCAGGTGTGACCCACGCCTCAGTCTGGGCCGCCTGTATCTCCTTCCTGAGCGCGGCGGTCCCTCCGGCGCTGAGGACGTCGGCGCAGGGCATCCTGCAGGGCCTCCACCTCGGGCTGGGTCGCGGCTGTGGAGCCATGGTGGGAGGAGTGTTCGTCAACTACTTTGGTACGGCCCGACAGACCAGAAGTGGATTATTCCAGCCGTAGCTGAGATGTTCAGGATGTGATTCCAGTTTTCCGTCTTTTTGTCTCGCAGGTGCTGCAGAGACGTTCAGAGGGATCGGCATGGCCTCCCTCGTCATCCTCCTCATCTTCTCCCTCATCCAGTACTGCAGCGGAGAGCCTGAGGAGAAAGGTGGGAACACTTCCTCTGCACAAACCCACAGTTTACCTTCAGTGAAGTGTCACAGAGTGAAAGATGAACATCACTAACGAAGTGATTGTGAGGTAATGGCGTAAAATTAGAGCATTTTACGACCTCAGAATCCTCCTGCCTGAGAGAAACAGGGGCAGAAACTCATTATTGCCCTTTAATTTCCTTGTTTACACTCTGTGCTCATAAAAAACATCCTATACAAAGACCAGAATGTATAAAACAACATAAACTATACTAATAACTAATAATAAATGGATATAGACGATATGTAACCGGATTTGAAGTCTCATTGGCACCATGAAGCTTCAGTCACCTGGAGGCTGGTGTGTAAGTGGCTCAGACGAGAGGCGAGGGATGTTGTTGGTTGTTGAAGGCTCGAGGGCCGGCGTAGAAGCTCCTACAAGCTCTGAGATTCTTTATTGATTTGTTTGGGACGAGGGTTCACTCCAGACTGTTTTTAGAAACCAGACAAAAACCACCAGACTTCCGTAAACCTGCATTTAAATCTAAAATCTCTCCTCCCGCCTCGTCTTTCCTCAGAGGACAAAATGCTGGCTGAGAACATCCCCGTCCCGTCCAGCCCGGTTCCCATCGCCACCATCGACCTGGTGCAGAGCCAGAATGCCGTCGGAAGCCCCGCCACGGCTCGCAAGACTGTAGCTGTGCCTGCCAAGAAGACCAAGCACCAGGAGGAGCAGGAGGACGTGACCAGGCCGGCCTGGGTGCTCACCGGCGCCCCCTGGGTCACCATCGCCTTCGCCATCTTCCAGATCAGGGAGAAGATGAACTTGGTGAAGGGCGGCGGATCGCCTTCAGAGGATCAGCCACTGCAGGTGAAGGAAACTACACCTTTATAATGTCGTGTTTCCACACACATGTCTCAAGTAGTGTTGGTACAGGTGAAAGTAATATTTTACCTCAATATCTTCATACTTTTTACAAACCTTTTAAGAAGCTTCAGGTCCGTAACTAACAAAGATTAATAAAAACAGAAGAAACAGTGATGGACTGTAAAAATACTCTTCTTTAATCAACTTTTGTGTGGTTTTAAGTTCGTATTCATTCATGTAGTAACTGCTTGTGTTACCGTAGCAACAGTTGGTGTCATATATTGTTGTTGTTATTATTATTAACAGCAATAATAATAATAGTCTTTCCATATGTTGTGTGTTAGTTTCATGTTAATGTTTCATCAGCTCTCACTAACCTGAACTCTCTGCCACTTCCTCTTGTCACCGGCTGCCCACACACACACACACACACACACACACACTTAAGAAAGGTGAGATGTTTGTGCGTGCAAAGGTTGATGGAAAACTACCGTGTGTGTGTGTGTGTGTGTGTGTGTGTGTGTGTGTGTGTGTGCGCGTGGGGGGGGTGTCCAGGGTTTCCTCTTGCGTGCATGCGGTGACTCATCTATACCTGCGTGTCTGTGGAGGTGTGGGGGCGTGTTCATGCATGTATGTGTGTTTTTGTGTTGCGTTCCTCCCTCCCACGCCGTTTCATGACGTCTTGTGAGGTTCATGCATGCCTGAGTTACTCCCCCGTTGATGTAACACCCCACCCCCGACCCCACCTACCCTCTGGCGGCCATTTTGGATGCTTCAGCTTCTCAGTGAGAATAAGACAGATCAGATAAGTCGGAGTTTGTTTGTGCAGCCAGTTAGCACCTCAGATGTGTTAGCTAGTAGAAGCTAACATGTTAGCATTAAGTTTTGGATAGCTAGAAGCAAGTCAAGCAAGTTTTCTCAGCTAGCTTTGTGTTTCTTTTGTCTTGTCTTTGAGGATAATTAGACTTAGATATGAATAAAATTTTCCCGGTGCTTAGAAATGTGGGATTGTCATTGTTTGTTGCTCTTGTTGCCAGGTGACTAACGAGCAGGCGTCGGCCCAGTACGAGGCGGTGGCGACGTCACACAGAAACACGAGCGATGAGGATGACGGCGTCACGTCACAAACACCCACACAACCGAACACCACAGACTCTAGCGAGGACCAAACAAACCCGCCCTCGGACAGTGGAGGACCTCATGAAAACCCAGCATTCACAGCAGACAACGCAGACTGACTGTTAAGCAAGAAACTTTTTTAATTTGCACATTTTATTTCTGCAAAATTATCCGTCTGAACAAGTCGGTTTGTCAGTCTTAAAATCTGAGAAATGGCGGCCTTTTGTAGCAAACTTCCAAGGAAAAATTAACAAGGCCGTGATGTCCAGGAAATCTCCTAGTATTCTGGGAGCAAGTAGGAAATTCTCTCATTTTTAAACCGGTTGCGAGACTCACGACTTGTTTTAATGGATTATATTTGCAGGTTTGGATGAAGCTGGAGGTGGCGTTGAATCATAACTCACCTCGGAGCACTGTGCACTATATTTAAGGCCTTTTACTTGTGAAGCGTGAAGGGAAATCCTTCAAATGTACAAAGAGAAATGTGCCTCTTGATAAGTTATTAACTTAATTTACTGTAAAACTGAAGAAAAGTGATGAAATCTGGCAAAATGGGGGTTTTCAATTCAGTGGAACTGCTGTTTTGAAGTTGTGTTATTAGGAAGTAGCTGAGGTTATTCTCTGAAGCAAATAATGTTTCTGATTGTTTTTTATTTTCACTTCGACCAAAGGGACCAGCTTACACAGGGGGGTGAAGGGTTGTAATTGTTTTTCTAATGGAAATGTTGAGTTAGCATTAGCATTAGCTTCAACCAGCTCTGATATGCTGTAAAGAAAGTGAGCAGTTAAGTGAGTGAGACTGATATCAATAGATGGAATTGAATTGCAGCGATTGAATTAAAAGCAATAATGCTGGATTAATACGTGTTTCAGTCGGCTACAGAATGTAAATGCACTTAATGGCTTTTAAAGAAAAAGATCAACCTGAAACGGTCTCAGAAACCTGGTTGATAAGGATTTAAATTTGGCGTATTTGCTGAGAACTTAACCACTAAATTTAAAACACAATATACAGACTCAGAAAAGAAGCGACTCACACTGTCATGTTGAAGGGAAAGTCTTGAAACATCATGCAGAAAGTCTGAGATTTCATTTATAAAGGCCTTAAATTTTCATCTTGCCTGTTTGTATAGCTGGTCATGCAGTTCAGAATCTCATATGGAAAAGGGTCGATTTTAGCAAAACCTTTAACGATTGATTAATTCGTCTCCAAATTGTCCAGAAGTCAGCAGGCGAGAAACGAAGGGAATCTCAAATGAATGATCCCGACACAATTATGATGTTTGTCAATTTAAACGATGATTAAACAACTCAAGAAGGTTCTTAGTTTCATGTAAAGAAAGTAAAATTTAAATCAGTTTTGTGTCACTTGCTCAATCCACGTCACCAACACCAACGCAGAAAAAGTATTTAAAAAAGGTGAAAATCAAAGCAAGTCTGGTCATATTGATATCTGAGGTCATTTCATTAGTTTTATGGCAAATTACGACTTTCTTGACTCGCTAAATTATCTTTTAAATTGACAGACATCGTGAGTGTGATTCATGGCACAAGTCAGACGGGATCAGGGTTCTCCATTCACTGCCATACAAAGCCTCTCCATCATGGTCCTGGTTTTATTTATTTCAATATTTATATCGTTAGAGATTATTGCTTGTTCTGCTGGGTAAAAAGGGTTTTAAATAGCATTTTGTGGAGTATAAAGGTCTGAAAGAGTCTGAAGATTCGCTTGGTAAACCTGCAGAAACCTGCTGTCCAAGGTCTTTAAATCTCAAATGTCATGATGTGATAAATGTTTGATGCGGTTGAAAGCTTATAAGTGGACTCAAGGATCAGCTCGAAGAGATCCAAGGCTGTCAGTGATGTATTTAATTATTGAGCTTCTTTAGCTCCAGGATTAATGTTATAAAACATGAACGACAGTATTTGACAAAACCTTTAATTAACTGATCTCGAGTTTCATCTGCAAACGAGTTGACCTTTTCTAAAGACGTCTGATCCTCTCAACGTTTGTTTCAGATTTCATCGCCTCCTTAAAAAAACCATAATTCAATTTTTTTGTGCATTTTCATGTAATAAACTGAAGACTGGTGATGATGAAGAAGAAGAAGTGCCTCTTTAAACATACTGTTAATCAATATTCTTGAGATGTCAAGCAAAGGATCCCTTTACTGTCCCACACTCCTACAGAGAAATCTGTCGTCTCCACCACAGCACACTTGAGGGTCTTTTTTTAAAGCCCGCTTCCAATATTTTTGTACTCGAGCTGCCAATAACCAACACGCTATATTTACTGTCTTTGTTTTCATGCCAAACAATTCCCAGTATTCGCTGTTTTCTGTGTCGTCTGGGTGGAGAAACCCTCAGAAACAGAACGAGAGGAAGAAATGTTTATAGCAAATTGAATTATTAAAGGGTGATCTGAAAAAGTGTAAAGAAAATGAAATATGTCGAGTTTTCTGCCTGTTTTTCTTTCATGAAGTTCCTTTAATACAGTGTCAGTGTATCTTAATCTTAATGGTGAAAATGTTATTAAATGTGTATTTAACGAATCATGTCCCATGTTGAGATTAATGACTGTGAATTGTCCTTTTTAATTTGAGACATTAGTTTAGGATTAAAGGAGTATTTCACCTTCCTGTACGTCTCTAGACTGGATTAGACAAACATGATGTTTTTTACCCAAAGAAAGAAATATCTTCATGTCTTATGTTTGCTGAATTTACAAGACGGTGCAAATAATTTTGAATTTGTCAGCGGCGTTGTTTCATAAAGTGTCTTCCAACTCAACTCACAAAATCGACTGTTTTTTAAAGGGAGTCTGGTGAATTTCTCAACAGATGAGCCAGTTTGTAAAATCTGACAAATTAATCGTGAATAAAACATTGTCTTATTTCGTAGATGTGGTGTGAACGGTTAAATCAGTTGAACTAGTTTGTTTAAATTGCTGCGAAAGTCTTTAAATCGTGTGATTTGTTAAAGCAGTCTGGTGATGTTGTAGCCGTCCAATCACCTCAAATTTAAGATTCGCCTGTCCACAACATGTCTCCAGTCGTCCCGTGTCTGTGTTGTTTTTGCCGTCTTCATCTTTTCCTTCTCATGTCCGGTCTCTGATGGAGCGTTTTCTTGGCAACGCTGCGTAGAAGGTCGGCATCCGTCAGTCTCCCCCTGAGATTCATGTTTTGTTTGTACCGTTTAATTACAGTCGACCAACTGTGAGACGTCTACAGACTCTGATGTTCTCGTCCTCTTGTTTGGAGTCATTCTCTGCCGTTCTTTGAAGATGAGATCTTTAATTTCTTGGCAAATAAATGGAATGGAATAACTTTAATTTCCCAGTAGAAGAATAGAGTGGAAAAAAAAAGATTTTGAGACACTAATTTAACCCACAAATGTCCTAAAAGACAATTTTATTGCTTCTTTAATCAGCGCGACTGTTTTCAGGGTTTCTCTAATGATCAGTACATGTTTAAACCTGATAGTCTGTGTTAGCTAACACAAGGTGTTGGTGATGGTTGCACAAAATGTTCTTTTACTACATCAATAATCCTCTGGACTGTATTTCTAATCGTTATTTTAATTGGAAAAAGTTTGATTTTCTTCTCAAATCGAGGACATTTTTAAGTGACCCCAAACTGTCAAGCAGTAGTTTAAATAAATGTGTATATTTTGCCACATGAAGTTGATTTTACTGGTTATATTTATACCTGCGTAACATGTCGACATGTTTTATTGCCCCTTTGGCTTCAGTTAAGGCTCCGAAAAACTCCATCACTGTTAACAACACACTTTTTATGCAGTAAAAAACACAATAGTTGTGATTATAAAGTGTTTTAGTGGAGATGTGAAGTATCACAACATGTAACTGCTGATGTAAAGTGAACATTGAGCTCACAGTCGTGCAGAGCTGATGCTTGCAGTCAGGTGTTGTGTGTTACAGGATCCACTTGGTGGCAGTAGTGCTCCGAGTGTCTTCACGACTTCATGGAGGCTTAAATGGACTGAAGCAGCCTGTGTGTGTGTGTGTGTGTGTGTGTGTGTGTGTGTGTGTGTGTGTGTGTGTGTGTGTGTGGAGGGTTATTGAGGTCGTGGTGCGCCTGCTACTGATGGGTGTGTGTGGGAGGACAGTAATAGGCTTCCTCAAAAACTAGACTATGTGCTGTCGTAAAAAAAAAAAGAAAAGAAAAAAGAAATAAATAAAATAATAAAATCAAAACCGTCTTGGCACACTCAGCCTGTCTGATATCCGTGGAGAAATTTCAGCAGCCCCTCTGCTGTTGATGCTGTTGTTGTTTTGCCTTGCGTGGTCCTTAATAATGAACAGTATAATAGATGTTTTTTCAGGAGGTGTCATGACCGCCGAGCCGCAGAACAATGCTACACATTTCAATTTAAATTGCACCGAGGGGTCGAGGCGAGACGGGCTTTTATTCTCTGACACGTCTCCGAAAATTGCAGGGAATTACTGCAGCGCTGACCTCACAGATGCTTCCAATTACTGGAGCAGTGAAGGTTGGACATGTTAATCATTTCAGTGTCTTGCTTGTGGGCACTCTGGCAGGACATGTAGACAGTACAGTTGATTATTTGGCTGATTCTTTTGACTTTTCCTCCACTGGACAGTCTGTTCCTCGTCTCATCAGAAGTAGAGATGTCAGAATTCCCTTCTTTCTTTATAAAAACTATGACAGGCGTCGAAATCACTGTTTGCACTTCGTGTTTAGAGGCAAAGTCAGATCTTTGCATGTGAAATGAAACGACTTTACTGGGTGACTTCAGCTTCTTGGCATCGTGTTTTTTTTTCCTTGGAGATAATCCACAAAAACCGATGTCCTCTGCTTCACCTTCGCGTGAGGAGGATTCAGTAACGGTGTGATCACATCCTCAAGACACACCTCAGCCTCACTCGTCAGCCGTACCCAATTACCATCGATACAGAAAAAGCGTGGATACATGCTAATCAGTCGCTCCTGGCCAACCGCTGCCCAGATACAACCTGAAGCTATTTTTAGCTTCCTTTTCTTCGCTGTGCTGTGATGTTAGAGGCGAGCCAGACGCCCCGAGGAGGCGACTTGGTGAGATCTGTCGAGTCAAGGTGATGACGGCTCCTCGTGTCTGACCCGACTCTCTGGAGAGATCAGGGACTTTTCTGATGTTGTACGGCAAGATGGTCAATCCACCCGTCCTTTTATAAAACCTCTTCAGCATCATGGTTTTCTATAAAGCGATCAGCCTTTTCAACAGTAACAAGCTCTGGTTTTGATTCAGTAGCGTTTGTCCTTCCCCGTCCAAAGACACCACGACTGTTCGGCAGTGGGAAACACAAATGGGTCATTTTAAAGATTTAATAAATTCCTCTGAACTGGTTTGTAACTCACATTTCTTGAGCTCCAGCAGGATGTTCAAGAAACTCTTTTAACTCCCAACTCAAACATTATAGTCCCTCTATTGTTGGACCAGGGAAGACCCAGTTTTGGCGCCGATCCAGACGGAGTGATGTTCATTTAAACGTTAATTTTCTTGTTTCGGCAGCCTTTGACAAACTAAACTGATCACGAGACGTTCTCGATGGCTCGCCACCTTGAAGAAAACCATGAACGTGACGCATTCACTATCAGTTTCATTGAAGCAACACACGAACAACACCAGCAGTTTCTTGTGTGATAAAGATACGATAAAAACAAACTGTACGGAAATTTAAAAAAAAAAAAAAAAGGGAATCACTTGTGTATTCTGCAGCTCTCGCAGGATGTTTTTTAGCATCGTGCTTTAAAATCAGCGTATGTGTTTTTAAAATAAGCACAAATGTCTGAATCCAAAAAGAGAGTAAGAGGCATGCAGCCATGTGATATTTAGTCTGCAGCATCCTGCCAATAACATGACTCGCTGTGGTCTTCAGTCTGACTCAGGCTTGACTCAGGTGGTCCCGATCGCAGCGCTGCAGGAGCTGTGACCCGGTTTGTCTGGGGGGGCTTTCTGGAACAGTGTCAGCACCAGGCTCATCTTTAACCCGCGACCCGCTTCTGTTGTCTGCTCGGTTACACCTCGCAGTTTAGTCATTTAGCTCGGTGGTCTCCTGCAGTTCGCCTCGAGGGGGCAAAGAGTCTGTAGGTTTCTGTTTCAGACAAACACTGAAGCAGCGAGTTTCACTACCGTGTAAAACACAAGCGGCCCCAAACAGTGAGAACAAAGCTGTGGGTGATTCTGTCTGACGGGTGCTGATGACGTGATGAGGAGCTGAATTATTCTACACTTACACTGATATGTGTCATTTGTTTTAAAGGCTGATTCTGATTCTCAAGACTCATTCAGGGGGTTCAAAGATGAAACCTGACGGGTCACGGATGAGTAAAACAACATTTTCTTGATCTTTCTGATTTTTTTTTTTTGTGCTTTTTTGCATGAAACACTGAATACTTTCATGTCTCCAGGCTGCTAAATTCATCAGTCGATATAAACTTTGCTTTTTTTATTTCAACCGAGACAGTTTGAGGATCATCGGCAGGAGGATGTAACCCTGAGAAGTTTCGATTCTCACGGCTGTGTTTGGGGGAATTCGGATTCTTCTCCTGAAATCTCGGTTACAGTAAAGATCAAAACTGTCTGCATTCAAACAGAAGTCCTTTACATGACCCCAGATCTACTACTAACTCAATAATGTGTCATCTTCACACCTGCTGTTGATGATTTTCGGTCAGTCTTTACTTTTTGCACCTCTAGAAACCTGGATTTCTTTACTTCAGGACAAAAAATAATGATTTGATTTGACTTTTGTTTCTCGGCGCCCTGCTCCTCGTGGTCGTACAGTAACACTAACAGTACGAGAGCGAGCTGCAGCGTGAAGCCGGTGCAGCAGACGAAGATTTATCAGAGCCGACAGCTGTCATGGTCGGTCTGGCATCACTCGACTGGCTGCGTTCACGCAGCCTCTCCTCTGCTTACACAGGAAAAATAGAACGCTCTAATGTTACCTGTCCACATAAAACACACTCTGATCAATGATTTACTTCACATTGGCTTAATTTTTAATGAATGAGCATTTTTTTTATGTTTAATTAGTCTTTTTCCACTGCAGGGAGACGTTGGTGCGGCTGGATTCAAGCAGTTCATCATATCCAGTCGGAGAGGAAGTCAGGACGCGTCACTGAGGTAATCAGGTTCCCTGATCAATTCTGAGTTTGTGTAGTTGATCACAAACACGAGAAGTCAACACTGACAACAGAGTCTTGTCCTGATGGATTTGCGTGTTGCTAACAGAAGCTAACAGAAGCTAACCGGGCTGTAAGAGGGACTCGAGGTGTTCAGCTGCTGTTGAACATTAACGCCTGCTTGTTTACTCGTGCAGCTAACTGCAGACGCACTCCGTCAATAATCTCTTTTCTCTTTAATGTCACAACTGCCTCAAATTACCTTTTTTTCTCTATAAATCCATAATCCTGGGGTTCCTCAGGGAACCGTTCCGGGTCCCCCTGTGGTTTTAATCTGAAAACCTTGAAGGTTTCCTTCAGGGTCTCTCCCATTTCACAGTATGCAGGCATGGTAATGTATTTTAAAACATCTTAAGCACATTACAAGCGTGTTACGCACCATTCTGTTCCTGTAATCACATTTGGAAACGACATGCGTCATTATCAAGGGAGGAAATTAACATTTTCATCCACCGGCCACAATGAACGCTGCCTTCCAAATTTTGCCAGAGCGTCTCAGCGTCTCACCAGCCAACTGGGATTTTGGGAAAAAGGAGGAAGCGTCTCAGCAGGACGGGAGGTTACCGCTGCTTAGCTGCAGGCGGCTGGTGATTTTTCTGCAGCACAGATTAAAGTCGCCGCTGCTCATTTTATATCGATTACTGTCAAGTGATCAGAAAGAGGCTCAGAGAGAAGCTGAGATATTATGACGGAGGATTACAGAGGAATCAATAACATCAGCTGAATGTACTCGTGTTCGAACGTTCAGCCTCTTCATGCGGATCAGAGAGCCGACGTCTATTATTAATCATTAAAAATCGATGAGAGCGACCGGCTGCAGCTCGAGTGCGGCTCTATGATGTGGCTGATGATGGATCATGATGATAATTACCTGGAGATGAGAACGCAGTGGATCCAGCACTACAGAGTGAAGTGACACTAACCGGACTCATTACAGCAGAACCTCGTTCTCCCAGATGCATCGACATCTGCGGCCTCCGACCGACGCTGCAGACAGTCGGGACGCTGTGTTTCATCTACAGCTGCTGAATTATACCTTTCATACACAACATGTCGGCTTTTATTCACCACTAAACTCTTTATTTAAGCCTTTTATTTAGATATTGATGAAACAATTCACTGAAGATAAGTAGAGTTATTAATGTTTGTGACTTCTTTCATCTAATATTTGTAGTTTGGGCTGTTTGTCAGGAACTTAACACCTCGTAAGACATAAAACAAGTGTTCAAATGAACAACAACAACAACCACAATAGACATAAGAAGCGGAAGAACTAAATAAATTTGTCCTTTTTGTTAATTAATGTAATAAAACTGTTTCAACTTTCTCAGTCAGACTTTGCATTTTGCGAGTAAGCAGACATTAAAAGAAGAAAAATAATCGTTCTTTAATGCGTCATGTTTAATTATTAGAAACTGCAATTTCAAGGGTCATAAACTGTAAAAATGTGAGAAACTTCACGAGGAAGAAAACTGACTCTGCAATATTTCAGCATAATTTATCAAATCCTGCAGGAAAGTTTCCCTTCAGCTGATCGTCGAAGCAGTGTGGGAAGTTTTTACCATCAGTGTGTAGAAACAGTGACTCCGGCTTCTGATCCTCGTCGGCATCTCAGCCGACCTCGAAGCTGGTTAAAAAGTCTTCTGATTCTTTAATCAAGCAGAGATTTAACACTTTGTTTTGCTGCGAAGCTCCAGAAATGTTTTGCGGACTAAAAACTTTGACTTTCCATCAGCATCGAGTCTGAATGTTCATGTTTGGCTGAACTTTCCCTTTAATTTATTTCTTTAATTTTCTCGATCAGAATGTCGTCAGATACAGAACAAAGACCTGGAGAATAAAAATTAAACATTCATGAAGATATGTATGTAAAACATGTACAGTACGTAGTTTAAAACCTGCGTCTTTGCTGTAGATATTGTTTATTTTTCAGGCTCCAGGCGCCAGAACTTTCAAAAACTCCTCCGATGCAGAAAACTCAGCGTCAAACCTACGCCACAAAAAACCTACAGGTACTTTTTTTGTCCTGCTTCTCAGCAGCTGACGAGCAGCTCAGCCTGACGCGGCTCAGCTGTGATGCATGTTAGAAAGCGTACGAGCCGTGTGCTCTGTAGCTGTGACCTTCTCCAGGCAAACACCTCCACAGCGAGCCCACGGCAGCAGCACGGCTGCCCGGACTTCAAAGCAGAAGCTCTGGCGTGATACCAAAGTCGTACTACGACGCTCGACACACAGTTTACCTCCAGAGCCTCGTCAGTTCACTTCACATTTTCCACAGCGGCCTCACACAGTGGCACTTACTAATGGAAACTTCAAGGGAACTGATGCTGGCAGATACATTTATCTACTTATCTACTTATCACACAGTTGTTCCACTCTCACAGGACGACTCTGACCTCTGACCTCTGACCGAGGTCGCTCATTTTTAACTTGTCACGAAACTGGGTCACACTACAAAATGAAAGTTTGTCGTCACCTTCACACTCACACACACAGATATTTATATACTTAAGAGTACTGTGAGCACAGTGGTCGTCCTGCTGTGGTTGTAGTTGTACAGCAGTCTGAGCTGCAGCCACTCTGAGCTTCTTTCCTGCTGCTGCTGCTCGAGCAGGACAACAGGGAGACTTTTTGTCCCGGCCGGGATCAATCGCTCCATAGAAGACGCCCACCCAGCCAGGCCTCTCCGTGGGCGGCCGGTAGACCAGCAGCCCAGCAGGCCGGCCCGGTCCAGCCCCGCCCCGCCGTGGCCCTCCTCCAGCCCCCGCGGCCTGCCGGGCCAGCACAGCTGGAGAGCTGCACTTTGCATCTGAAAGCTTTCAGACCACACTTCTAAAGTCGGTGTAGGAGAGAGAAAAGGTTTTTTTATTGTGATCCTGCTGGAGGAGGGATCAGTCACAACCAATGAGGTGTCACGGTGAGGAAGAGAGGCAGTTTGATTGGACGAAAACAAGTTTGTGCCTTTAAACATTTAAATTTGGAAGAATTAAACACTATGAACGGTTGTATTCGAGGCATCTGCCGGCACTAAACCCTAAACATGAGCAGTTTCTGTCATCCACGGGGAGCGAATTACACCAAGCAAACACCAGAGAATGAAATTAAACTATGAGTGTCACGCTAACAAAAAGATTTACACTTTGAATTTAATCAGGGAGTCTGCTTCATTTCTCTCGCTCCCTCAAATGAAAAACGATCCGTCAGCGAAACAGCAAACGAGGTGAAATGAAAAACAATCTGCAGCGGCACAAAAAGAGCAGATGATGTAAATGAAAACCATCCGTTCATCGTGAAGGCTGCGCAGTGAAAAGGCCCAGCTGAGGCTTTTATCCACAGTGAAATGAGCAGACAGGTAAACGTCAGATTGTTTTCAGATTTGTCTCCAGTTTGTCGTCACCAGCTTTGACTGTGAAGTGAAGTGAAGTGAAGTGAAGGTGAAGTACCCGACCGCGTGGTTTGACAGCTGTAGATTCATTAGGTTGAGGCGCAAAAATCACTTGGTTAAGGTCGGAAAACATCTCGGTTTGGATTTAAATACTTGTTTTTGGCGCCATTAAAACCAAAAAAACCCTTGAGATGGTTTGACTTCCCCTCAAACGAGCCGGTTTTGGCCGTTCAGCAGCCTTGTTGGTTCGTAGTAACGTCACCACTGAAGCCCTTGAATGTACTTTTGTTAATCACCTGTGTGGAGCCTCCAAAACACTAAAGTCCCATAAAAACCAAGAGACAGAAACGCTACATTTACTCGAAGCTGCAACCGGATTCATTCTCATATGAAGGAACGACGTGTGAACTCATGAGCTACATGTAATTACGTGTGTGTGACATTTATTTGAGGCTTTTATGCAAAATGAGTTTGTGGCTCCAAAACATCACAATTTAACAACAAAAAGGACTTTTTAAATGTGTAATTTAGCCGTTTGCTCGCGGTCACTTGCAGCCCCGGATCACCCACATCACAGCCAGCGAACACCGAGCGCATCTGCATTTACTTTGCTTCATTTCCCCGACGCCGCCGTCCAGAGCAGAGGGCAGATTAGATCCACCGACCGCCCACATGACAGGACATTCACATTTGCATTTTACTCATTTAGCTGGAGCCGTTTCACCTGCAGAGGCCAGCGAGCGTCTCCGCTTCACTTCATAGATCGTTGACGTGAACACGAGGCAGTGACCGGCAGAAATCTGTGGAAAGTTTCACCTCACAGGAGAAACACAAAGTCGCCCGGCCGAAGTTTGATGTGAGACGAAGAGACGAGCCGGTTTGATTTCAACTCGTGTTATATTAAAGTGTTCGATGCTTCTGGGCGGCAGTTTGGGTCAAATGTCCTCATTTAGTTAATTGTTTCTCGACACTGAACACAAACTTTTAAACACGAGCGCCTGTCGGGTGTTTTTTTTAAACACAATTACGACATTTTCAGGTTGATTGAATTCTTAATTTGCAACAGAAAACACATTTTAAAAGCCTTTTTTTTATCAAATTAACGAGGAAGCAGCAAAGTCGAGTCACTGAACAAACATCCACTGACAACCTAGTAGATTTGTTTTCCCACAACATCTGGAGGTTGATGGTGACATTTTGGAAACTCAGAACATTATTTGCAGTTTGGGAAATAATTATTTAAACCACGAGACAGAATAAGACTTTACTAATCTTTCGTTTTTGTAATTGTTGCTCAGCCTGTAATCTGACGTGTACGTAACCCAGAATAACCCAGAACCCTAGAATAAACGCTGTCAAAGTAAGTTTCTGCAAACACGTGAGAAAAACATCGTGTTTTGGCTTCAAATACTAAATACTACGACAGGAAAATGTCCTGAAGTCTCCTTACAGACAAACGTTCTGTCGCCACAAACACGGCTGATATTAACCGACTTCTAATCAAAATGATCTGGATTTGTTTGCATTGAACGCGGCTGGATTACGTCCTGAAGTTTCCTTTAAAATGTCTGGCAGGTTCGTGTTTACAGATGTTGATACGTAGCCTGAGACACCAACAGTCACCTGCCATCATTCTGTCCTGCCGACTACGCTGACAATCCAGCTGAAAGATTGTCAGCGTAGTCGGCAGGATGAAATGTTTCAGAGGGTTAGTTCTTCATCGAGGCTCTTTCGACTTTTGACGCGTAAACAACCGAGTTCCAGAAAAGGCCGTCTGAAAGTGTACGCTGTCATTTTGGACTGAAACAACAGGAAATGGAACAAACCATCGGTCAGACTGTTTCAGCTCAATATGAGACGATATCGGACGATTCAGCAGCTCGTTGAGGTTTCACTGCTTTACAACGATGCCGAGATACAGAAAACAAAAAACATCTTTAAGAAGCCTCGGTGGAAACATTTGCACGCTGAGGTGAAGTGTTCAGAGTTCATCGTCTTGAGGAGGTTTTGTTGGTAAATAAATTTGTGTTTGATGCAGAAAAACTAAAGGCAGATTTTTCAAGCTCGCGTCCGATGCAAACGTTCAGCGTCCATACAGGAAGCAGTTGAGGTGGCAGAGCGTGAGCTGAGGATGTGTAGGTTGGACTTTGATGCAGGAGATCAGAGTTCACCTCTTGTGTCAAACCTGCAGTTCACTTTAAAGGCCTCGCTGAGATCTTTCCTCAACATAACCGCGCTGTCACACGCAGATATTCCAGAAAGCGAGAGTTTTTGTAGAAACGTTCCGATATCATAAGCGTAATTTAACGAGCGTTGGGATTCGGTATTTTGCTCTTTTTGAAACACTTCTGACAGCAGAAAGAAACAATTCATTCACACAAAGACGCTCGATTGTCAAATTTCTGATGTCAGTTTCCGTGAAGCTGCACAAGCCTCCTCGGATGAGATCTGATGTTTAATTAAAGGCAGATAAATCTTTATTTCCTCTGTGTGTTCGGCCTGTTGTCTCAGCTCCGTCTTATCGGTGTGTACATTAGTTGTCAGCACGTCTCTGCATTAATGTCGCCAAGACAAATCCCTGTGCATTCATTGTGCCGTGCGATTAAAGCGATGCTGGTTGTGATGTGCTGCAGGGACGTGGGCAGGGCGATGTGGGTACTTGTGCGTGAGGAGCCCTAAGTTGCAGAGGTTTTTTTCTAATTGAGTCAGGGACTTATGCTGGCAAGGTAGGCGTGTGAGTGGGGGGGAGACTAATCCCAAGCTGCTGTTGTTTTTCGTGCCTGCTGGCTCAAGATCAAAAACTTAACAGCAATAATCATGCAAAATGTGTGGCTTCACTTCAAAGCCTGCCTCAACTTTGCTCACACCCTTGTAGCTCGCATTGTTTCATCATTTCTACCCGTTTTTTTCCTCTCCTTCGTCTCCTGCGAGGGATTTTTTCCCCCCGTTTAATATTCATTCGAAGGCGATCTGATACGCAGTCCTGACCTTTCTCCACAAATTAATACACTTAACAGATCGATCACACCAGCAGATAAGCTCAGCGCAGAGGTGTTTCACGTCACGCCACATCGAAGGCCGGCTGGTTTCTCTCTGACTTGCAGTGTGTGGTCGTGGCGGAGGGAGCGTCTGCCTCCGCCTGGAGATAGCAGACATGTCAGACGTCAGCAGCACTCTCAGGGTGAGCATGCCGTGGGCGGCGAGGGTCGCTGAGGCCTGTACGTGGCCAAAATGGGCAAATCCCCTCCACGTCAGCCCACGGCCTGTCAGCGAGGAGGCTCCCACTGAAGCCCTGAAGATGCAACACTTAGCAGTAAAAACTCCACCGCGCTAATGACGCCTGGCCTCTTTTTCTTCTGAACCCACTGCTTTCATTATGCAGCAAATGATCCACATTTGTACTCGACGTGACCTTTTTATGATTTAAAGCAAATCAAAAGTGAAACCTTGACAGAATGCACGTCATTCGTACTGCAAAGGTGCTTTTTGCACCAAACTTAATGTTTTCAAAATAATGTGACTCCTCTGTGACATCTCATCAAACCAACTGTATTTACTGGATATTGCAGCTTTGGGATATTACGAAAACAACAATGTGTTCAGAGACGAATGGGCAACAAGACAGCAACACAATATGGACAGTTAAAATAATAGAAGGTGAAAGATATTATTAACCTCAGTAACACGACCAGGGCATCAAAGGTCCAACATGCGAGGAGGTTTATTTTAGTCTCTTTACCAGCTCGTCAAATACTGACTCGTGGATTCTTACAAATCTGACCTTCAGAGGAGCAGTTCACCCAGAAATGTACAGTCTCCTCCCCCACGCTGATGGAAAGTCGGGTGAAGTTTCCACAGAACAGTTCTGGAGCTTCACAGTAAAACAGAGCTGCAGCATTCAGCTAAACAACTGAAGTAGCTGGAGACGTGATTTAAAAACAGAAAAACAACCCCCCCAAAAAAAATCATCAAATGTCTCCAAACAGCTCGTCTGCTGTGATCCAAGTCTCCAGAACCCCCGAGATCACAAAACAAACTCAAATCAATCAGTGACTGAGGCTGAAGTTTCATGTCTTGTAGTTCTGTTATTGTATTTTTTACACCAAACACGTGATTTTCAGTGAAAACAAGTTCCATCACAGAGACTATAAAGTGCCTAAAGAACTTATTAGTGTGGATATTGGACCTTATTTTGGTGGTTTTGGAGCCGTTTTGCAGCCAGTTTACAAACCTCCACTCTTAGTTTCTTCAGTGTTTATGTGTCTGATTTAAAAAGAAAATGCCTGATTGAATAATTGTGTTTCATGGATTCGCATGTGATTCTTACGGAAATGTGTGATATTTAACCCCCATGACTTCATCTTTAGATTTTAATTTAAGCAAATCTGCACCTTTCGTGATTCCAGAGTTCGACTAAATATGTTAAATGTCACGTCTGAGGTTTAAAATCCATCTCAGTCTGACACATGTTGAACATGACTCACCTCCTCTGTAGTGGGCTCAGTGAGGCGTCACAGCTCTGGTTAGAGGCTCTGCTGTAGGTGAAAGGTTACTGCCAGTGTGTCAAACAGCAGTCACACTTACATCATGATGCATGTGTGAATTACATCAGTTTAGTTTAGAAAACACCAGCTCACGGCCGCGTAGCGTAAAATATGCGTTGTTGGTTTAACTGATGCTAACCTGCTACATGTAGCATTGTGCGTTCGTGAGAGCTTGAGAAACTTTCTTCTTCTTTTGTTTCTGGTCTGAAAGATTCATGGTTTTAGTCTGTAAGATGTAGCAAAAAGAGAAGTGATAGCTAGTGAGTGCGGAGCGATAAAGTTGGTTTCCGACGTACGACTGATGTTAAACTGACGTCCAGTGCCAGCTAGGTTTATCTTTCTGGTGTTAGCTCGAGGTATTAGCCATGGCTGCTTATTTCACATGTAAGCTTATGAAAAAAGCATCCATGGAAGTTGGCCTCAAAGCCTGGCGCTCTTCCTGGGGGCGTGGTCTCTTCAGATACATTTTGAACCTCTGGGCTTCCGTAGATTTGGATGAGCATTTTGTGGACTATGAAACTTCACCTGACTTTCCATCAGCATGAAGGGGCGGAGTTAATAGCTCCATAAATCCTCAGAAATCCTTAAAAAACATGCAGAACTTCCCTTAGAAATGTCACGTTTTTAAGTTTTCTCCAGCGTCTCAGTGATCCAGTGATAGTTGTAAGTACATCCATGAGTTCACTGCTAACAGGAAGTGCTAACAGCTAATTCGGCTAAGTTCTAATGGAGTTTTTGAGTATTTGTTTAGGTTTTAAAACGAGTCTCCAGCTTCATCAGTTGTTTAGGACAACGCTGTTTTGCTGTGGAACTCCAGAAATGTCTAGTGGAAACTTCACCTGACTTTCCACCAGTATAGTTTTCTGCTGGTGACCTTATAATTGCTGCTTCCAATCCAGTAACAGATCTGAGAACTTCCTCCACCGCTGCTAACGTGAGGCGTCCTTCTCAGCAGTTTGGACGTGACACATTTTCAGACTGGATCTTTCACGGAGGGGATTTTGTCTTAAGGTGGTAGTAGACGAGTGTGAAGGCTGCAGATTTTCACGCTGGCACATTTGCAGGCAGCAGGGCCCCTATAGCTGTTTCTGCCGTCCACACTCTGCAGTAAAGTTTCACACACATAAACACACTGCAGGAACACTGCAGTCTCTATCTGTATGTCACATAACCTCCGCCTACGCTCGCTACGCCCACACACATCCTTGCCCAAAACGCCCACGCGAGTGTAATCTGTGTGCAAAGACACACACACACACACACACACACACACACACATCGCCCCTATACACACTCCCCGCCCACGCAGGCACACACGTGTTCAGTCAGACATAAGCCGCTCATACCATCCCACACTTTCTCAACAGACACAAAGTAAGACTCTGCTAACCAGGGAGCCTGTGCAAACACACACATTCTCCCAACACACACGAGCTGTGGCCTTGAACGGCATCGTAAAACTAAAAAAAAAAAAAGAATAAAAAAACCTGCCAAGCTTTAATAGAAACAAAACCTGCTCGGCTGCTTCAAATACTTTTCTGACCAGATTTTCTGATTTCACAACATTTGGAGTGAAGTCACATCCACGCCCGTCTAAAACGTGTCTGCCACCCAAACACGCCGGGTGGAGACGACAATAAGAGGCAGCACACTCCTTTTTTTTTTTTTTTTTTCCCTTTTGCAAATGTTTTATCTCCTTCTTCTTGGCACCGCCGTCATCCTGTAACCCATATTCCCTCCAAATGAAAAGGGACACTCCATGACAAGCACTACCACCGCCTGGAGACTGAATCATGCCGCTCTGTTGTTCCTCCTCTCTTTCTTTTTTTTTTTTCTTCTTCTTCTTCTTTCCTCGCAAAAGAGGAACTTGGATGAAAAGAGCTGCTTTTTTAGAGCGCAAAGTGTTGAGGATGTGGGTTGGTGGGAAGGGGAGGAGAGGGGGAGAGGAGGAGGGGAGGGAGGGAGGAGACAGAGGGGAGGGAGAAGGGGAGCAGAGCAGCGTGGGCGCTCTGACAGGGCGAGGGGCTGACAGGCCCAGGCGTGGGCGTGTCATTGAAATGTGTTTCTACTCCGGGGGGGAGAAGAAGAAGAAGAAGAAGGAAAAGAAGAAAAAGAAGAAGAAGGAGGAGGAAGAGGAGGAGGAGGGAGGGAGGGAGGGAGGGGGGAAAAGTTGCAGGGAAAATGAAAAAGAGAAGAAGAGGAGAAAGAGAGAGAGAGAGAGGCAAGCCGCTGCAGAAATTAAACGAACAGGCGTCTCCTGAAAAGTGAAATATGAAGCGGCTCAGTGCCAAATGAGATACATCCACACACACACACACACACACACACACACACACACACACACACACACACACACAAAGTGACGCCTACTCGCTGCGGATGATTGACAGGACGACATGAAAGCAGATTGGTGCTGTCATGTGGAAACCTTGTAACTCTTGCTCTCGGCGTTTTTTAATGTTTTTTTTTTTTTTTTTTGGGGGGACTAAATTGAAGGACGAGTCGAACAAATTTAAAAATAATCTGATGAACTCAAAACAAGACCGGAGCAGGAATATATTCACCATATTCACCCACATGTCTGCGGCAGAGAAGGGTGTTGTGGGTAAATTCGTAGTGCGGATGCTGATTGGCTGATCCAGCGACCCGTCGGGAGGTTCTGGTTACTAAATCCATCTATCAAGGCTCGGAGCCGGAGTCACGCCCCTTCATGTGGACCTCATGGGACCTTATTTTATGAAACATGGTTGACACAAATAATTTATTGATCCTGTTTGATCAGTCACACACATTTCCAAGTAAAGAAAAGGATGAAACTGTTTTTGTTTTTTTTTATCTGGACAGAGTTGCTGGAACCCCTGAGGCTAACGTTAGCTGGCATGCTGCTGTTGACAGAAACTTAAAATATCACCTCCAGTTCCCACTGAAGCACAGAAACGTGTCGACGTGTCTCCTCGCTCGTCCAGACTCGTTTAACATTCTGCTTTTGTGTTTTTTTGTTACTGCAGCAAGTTTACGTCTGCTTCCCCGTCAGATCTCATGAGGTGGTGCATTGCTTCCCCCGGTGCGACACCCTGGTGCATTTTTGGATGATTCAAGATTTTCCCGATATTTCTCTCATGTCTGCAATAAACATCAAGCTAGAGCTACTAACCGTTAGTTTAGCTTAGCATAAAACTGGAAATACGTAGCACGGATCCCTCCAGAGGTAATAAAATCATCCCACCAGCGTCTGTAAAACTGTCATACTGGCAGGATAAATATCTTTTGTTTTATATGAACAGATCTACTTGTGAAAGCAGCGACGTGTGGTTTTCCCGGCTGGTCTTGGCTTTACTCTCCACACTGAGCCGAACTGTATCCTGGTATTTCCTCTCAGTCGTAAGGACGAAAAGTTTGTCTCTGAAAATGTTAATGAGCTTTTTATTTGTCTTTAAGGGAGACAAAAGTACAACTTCGAGTGACGATCTTGACTTTTGTCTTCTGTGAAAACAATCATGTAAATAAACTCTGCACACAGAAAGGAAGCCGCTGCAGCTCGGAGACGGAGGGCACTGGTGTAAAATTTGGAAAACTGGGACTTGTGGGAACAGGCAGCCTGGGTGTCGACCTACCTCACAGTGTGGGTGGACATCCTATTTCCTGCCGGCGCTCTCGTTTTAATTTGCTCTTGTTTGGTGCTTGTTGTTAGATATTGAGTCTGTGTGTGTGTGTGTGTGTGTGTGTGTGTGTGTGTGTGTGTGTGTAGGTGAGGGAAATAGAGGGAGGGAGGTCAAAACACAGAGATACGGAGCTGATATTCCTTCTTCTCTCTGTTTCTTTCAGAATTTGATTTGATCCCCGTCTGCTCGGAGGCTGATCTGTGGGAACGTAAGAAGGTCATATCTGCATAATAACACACACACACACACACACACACACTCACACACACACACACACACACACACACAGAGCAGCCAGACGTGGATTTAGAGGCTGAAGGTGGGCGGACAGGAATCCTACCTGCCTACCTGCTCCATGTGTGCGTTTGGAAAACACATCACAAATGTTTGCATGAAAGTTCATTTGTGACCTTAAAAAAAAACCTTAAAATCTCAACTCAGGTTGTTTTGTTTTTTTACTTTTAGGTTGACGGTGAATAAATTTGTAGGAAAATGATGTCAAGCTACGTCGAATGTAACAGTTAAATATGTATTTCATGCAGCTACGTACAGTTTCAAACATCTTATTTTCTCTAGATTAACTATTATGGCTTGTAAATCATAAACATCACAAACTTACTTTTAGAAATAATGTGCGTTTAGCTTAAAATACACGTTCAGTAAGGAAATGCCACGTACAAATCGTTATTGAAGCGTGAAGGTTTGTTATTTGCCGTTAAGTATGATTTAAACATTTTGGGATTTACGCTTAATTTGCTTTGTTACTGAGAATTTGTCCGTCATGTTTGTACAGTAAATATCAAGCTAGAGCCATCAGCTGTTAGCTTAGCTTAGCATGAAGACTGAAGACTGATATCACTCTCATGTCTGTCCAGTAAATATCAAGCTACATACTGTAAGTTCATCGTAAGAAACGGGGGAAACTGCTCGTCCAATGTTTCCAAAGTTCCCGTCCTGGCTCCTCTAAAGCTCATTAGTTTACATCCTGGAGTCTGAAGCCAAACGGATCCGGATCAGAACAGAATCTGATGTGACTCTGGGTGTTTACTCCTCTAGTCGGTCTGGATCTGCACCTGGCTTTCTCCAGAACTGGAGGAATAAACACCCAGAGTCACATCAGATTTTGTGCTAAGCTAAGCTAGCATCTGCTTTCTTTGTCACTTCTGCTTCTCGTCTCAAATGTTCAGTGGAGGATCTCTGTAATTAATTCTGGAGAAATAATTCTGCAAACCTGATTGTACTTTTTGATAATTTAATTCCCACACAGCACAAACAGTAAAACATTCTGATAGTTTAATGTTTTCAGTGCTCTTCACTGAGTTAATATGTTCCAACAAATATCAGATTTCAGCTCACCTGGGATTTTTTTTTTTTTTTACCTTGTTATCAGCATGAAACTCCTGCAGGATTTTAAAATTCCACCTAATCTGCAGTTTTGCTTTGATATTTGTTTTAGTTTCCTTCAGAAATTAATTAGAGGATCTGAAAAGCAAGCAGTCCCCCCCGTCACTCCCCACGCAAACACACACACACACACACACACACACACACACTCTACAAATACTAGTTTTCTTATCATTTGGGCTTTTGAAGACACATAAAAGGAGCCGCAGCCTTGAGTGTAAATCATATTTCTTCCATTCTATTCTACGTTTTCGGCTGCTGTGCTCGGAGTGGGATGGTGGTGGAGGTGGGAGGGTTTTGGGAGGTGCGGAGGGGGGAAAGGTTTACAAAAGCCTTCCTGGTTTCATCCCCAGGGTGTTCCACTGGTGGCGGCCTAATTCCCCGGAATAGCTCGCTGATGGGGAATCATGCAGGCGAAGCGATCGTGTGGGGATTCGCTTCGAGCGCTGATGTCAGGGGACCAACGTTTACAAGCTCTCGACTCGCTTTTCTAGGCTTCATCTCGCATGCACGTACTAACTGATACTTTCCTGTAGTTGCTTCAGCTGCATGGATGCTGTGACCTCTGACCTCTCACCTCTTTCTTGGTGGTTTAGGTGTTACGCTGACAATTCAGGAAGTGAAAATCACCCTCCACTTATATGAGATGTACGAGTGTAGCAGCAGGGTCACTTCAACTACTACAAGTCTTACAAATACTCCGATACATACAGCAGCGTGGTGATCTGTGGTAGTGAACTTACAGTGAGTAAAAGTACTCTGGATATAACTAGTCACACACACACACACACACAGAGGGCTTCCTGCTACTCATCTCCCTGCGTTGGAAACCATTTGCATGTTGCTTCTGATTGTAAAATTGTGAAATCTGAATTGACTATTTGCATGCCGGGCTGTTTCACTGACGCACACACACACACACACAAGAAACACACACACACACGTGAGCAAACCCACCTGTAGAGACGTCACTCACCGACCACTATGACACACCGATGTGTCACATTCAAACATCGATATGACACAGATAACATTTGACGCGCTGGGTCTAAATGTTTTGAATTTGCAGGATATTCTGGTCGCCGGTATGGAAATATTTTGTTCATCTTTTCTAAATCTGTCTACTTCCTGTCACCGTCGACCAGAACACAGAACCTTACGACTCGTCTGAATCACAGCTGTGGTATTAACATCTCTGCTCAGACGGGAACACAAAAGTAGTTTACATGTTGTTTTGTTTTCGCCCACAAAGCAGCAATAAGCAGCAGCTGATGCAGGTCATCGCTGTGACCTCGCAGTAATGTATATTAAAGCTGTGAACCATCTTACGGTCTCTCATCAATACGTTTACTGACGGAGACAATGAGCTGCAGCTGAAAGGCCACAGAGGCTGATGAGTCGACCTTTGAACTTACCGCGTTGTGAAACACTCAGTCATGAACTTCATGCTCCAACACCTCAGATGAGACTGAATATGCACATGTTTAAATATTAAAAAGTATATAAACAAAGATGCAAATAAACATATTTCATGTTGAAACACTCACATATTATATAAATACAAAAACACAGATTTACGTAATATAAACATAGATGTATAAGACGAATATCTACACATACATCCAAAAATACACACCTGCAACACAAGAGTGTGTATAGAAAATATACTTTTAACAAAAATGTTTCCATATGAACACGAATTCAAAGAAAACAGAGATAAAAACACTACACACATAAAAACATATATATATTGTTTATATGTCAATAAATTATAGTCATAAAATATTTTGCAACTTGCCTTGAGACGGCATACATACATATTTTACGTATGAAAACATTAAACATACAGCACTTCACAGGCATAATGTGGTGGTCTACTCTGTACTATAGAAAATTCATATATATGTACACAAACCTATATATAGAACATAAAAGCACATGAGGAAAATATACATATGTAGTTTACTGTGCAGTACATGCAGTAGAATATCCGCCTATAAACAACATACACATATAAAGATGATTTATAGAGAGTAAATATACTGTTAACGATAATTTACATGCACGTAGTACATCACACATATAAGACGACGCCCATCTACATATGTTACATATATAAAATGTACATTAGGACACATTGTACATCAACATATATAAATATATACAAAATATATGTGCATGTAGAAAATATACATGTTATACATTTTACAGAAAGTATTTAATGTTGAGTATACTTACAATACTGAATATCAATAAAGAAAGCATTTACACATTTATATTTATATGTATACATTATGTACAGTATTTATACATACTGTGTGTGTATATATATATACTAAAAGTACACGTTGTTACATTGTACATATATGCAGAAATTATACATGAAGAAAATATATATTATGTAGTTTCTGTGTAGCACATATAGTTTCATATATTACATATAAGAGAACGCACATGTCACATATAGAAAACATACATTGTGTATAAATATATACTTCCAGTGTTCATGGGTAAAGACAAAGTATACAAAGAAACACATTCTACTTATAAATATTTACTTTAAATACACGTATGAACACGAATATAAATAGATGCATGAGGAAAGTGTGTAGATGTATAGTACAGTTTGTGTGTCTGTGTTCCCTCACAGGCAGGCTGGAGCCTCCTGAGCTGCTCATCGATCATCAGATCATAGATTATCTATCGACTATCGGCTCTGACAATATTTACAGATAATGAAATAACGTGCACGGTAATAATTGAGTTAGAGAACATGAAGTGCGCACACTGCCGCGGCTCTCTGAGGCTCTGTGGGTGTTGAACCTGCCTGTGTTTGGTATTCCGTGCAGAAAGCCTCCCACGCCCCGTGTGTCCGCCCACGCACGGATTTGCGTCACGCAGGGTGCAGCGTGGGCGAGAGAGAGAGAGAGAGAGAGAGAGAGAGAGAGAGAGAGAGAGAGAGAGAGGCTCTGTGGCAACCGCGCGGAATATCCCACTCTGCTGCGCGCGTGAAGCGTCACGCGTCAGGACGAGGCGAGACAGGAAGCGCTGACAAAATAAAAGCATCTGCACTCGCTCATGACAACAAAAAAACGTTTCAGGTTTACTGACAAGGAAAAGTCCAGAATCATGAATGTGTGATGGAAAAATATGACAAAGTAAAATATATATATTCATCTCGAAGATTTGGTATTATAAAACACAGGCATGCAGTATTGATTAGGTACTTTCACATTAAAATGTACACACAGTAAATGTACTTTTCATCTCCTCAGTGGTGGAAAGTACCAAAGTGCATCAAGCAGTGTTGTTGAAAGTACCTGAAAGTCAGTCTGATATTAAATTTACAAATAAGATTTAAAAAATACTGATATTTACATACAGTATCAAACATAAACGTATTTTATGTAATTTATTTTTAAATAGTGCTTCTTTGGCTCTGATGCAGCCTGAAATCTGCAACTAAATATTTATAATCTGTGTTGTAGAAAGTACCCAAAAGTCATACTTGTGTTAAAAAGTAAAGATATCGTGTTGAAATATTATCTCGGTAAAAGTGACAGTCACACATGGAGAATTCAACTTTACTGGAGTGTTTATAATTTTCTGCTACTTTACACTTCTGCTCCACTACATGTAGATTAAAAGATGCATCAGATTACATAAAAAGAAAAAAACGCTCATGTTGATAGTATACACACACAGGAATATATGTATGTGTTAATTATATTTGTGCTTTTGGAACTACATCTAATATCAGACACACTAAGACTTTTACTTTACCAAAGTAAAATTTCAACATGAAATCTTTATTTTTACTCGAGTATGACTTTTGGATGCTTTTTATTAAAAGTATTTATAACTTTAGTTACTAGTTGCTTTGATAATCGAGGTTTTACGTCTGACATATGCTCAATGTACATATAAAAAAGCTGGATTATAGATTAATTTACTTTTTATAATTATAAATAATCAATATTATCTTCATTTTGAGCATCTTGTTCTGTCGTGTACTTTTACTTTTCACACTTTAAACACATAAAACAAATTAAAAATATAATAAAATATATGCAGCTCAACATGAACCTACAGGAAAGAATGTATTTGATTATATTTGGTTATATATTGTATAATTTTGAGGATATATTCACGTGTATTTGCACCATCCAGCCTCAGATGCGCATAATTACCAGTGCTTTTATTTTTGCGGCGCCGGCCGGAAGTGCGTGTTTGCGGCTGCGTGTGGTTTGACGGTGTGATGAGCAGTGCAGGGGAGTGGAGAGACGCTGGGAGAGGACTCAAACACTCACACACACTCACTCACGCACACACACGCACGCACACTCACCATCATCATCAGACCCGCACACACACGCAACACACACTCGGAGGAAGAAGACGCACGAAGGTCAGCGGCGCCTCTTTCTCTCTGATATCTGAGCTTCTCTCTCTGTTCGCGGCAGGAGACAGAAAAAGTTTCCAGCAGGAGAGGAAGAGGAGAGGAAGAGGAGAGGAGTGTCGACACGCAGGGCAGCTCTGTGGCGGTTCTGGTTCTGGTTCTGGACGTTATTCTTCTGTTTCCTGATCCTCTACGTTTGTGTTGGTATTACGCGGCGCGGCTCCTCCGGGGGGATCCCTTCTCTGCGGGCTCTCCTTCTGCACAGACAGGCAGCCAGCAGGCGTTGTGTTGACAAACAGTCCACAATAAAGGGGACAGAGAAGAAGAAGAGCTGGACCAGGGCGGACCAAAGGGGGCCAGAAACTCACCAGGTAGGCTCGGATCTAATCCTGCATGTGCTGCTGAACATCTGATCCTGGAGTCGTGTGTGTGTGTGTCCAGTTATTATAAGTATATCACAGCCAGATCTGTAACTTCTCCTGCGTGTGTGTTAGAGAGAAATACTATGAAATATTGTGAGATAAAAATAGCTCCAACCGCCAAATGTGATGATGAAGTGGCTGCTGGGCTCCAGACCCGAAGCTGTCCGACGGTACATGACTCCTCAAAGTGCAATAACAGCGTTCATGTGCACGATACATCTCCATTATCAGCATATTACTGGAGCTGAAGTGGCTCCATGCGCAGACTGCAGGACTGTATGTGAATATTATGGAGACACACATTTAAAGACACTTTTGTGTGTTGATATTATAGATTATGAGCATATTTTTGGAGTTGAAGTGCCAAAAAATGTGAGCTGCAAAGCAGCAAACACAGACTGCATGTGACTGTTAGAGAGGTTAAACCACCTTGAAGCTCAGTCAGAGACACTTGTGTGCATGCAGAATTTGATCATACGCATATTTTTGAAGCTGCAAGGACAGAAAATTTGAGAATGTCACAATCAGATGGTTCCAGATGCAGAAAGTACAGTTAAAGACACGCATGTGCATGAAAAATTTAGATTTTAAGCGTATTTTTGGCGTTTAAGTGTCATGGAAGGTGACAATTTCCTTGTTAACTCGCCACTGATCCTCAAACAGAGTTTATATGACTATTAGAGAGATTAAGTTACCTTGAAGCACAAATAAAGTCGCTCTTTTGCATTAAAATTGTAGATTATGAGCATATTTTTGGAGTTAAAGTGCCAAAAAATGTAAAAGTAAAATTGTAAACTCACTATTGAGCTCCAAACACAAACTGTGAGACATCATGTGACTGTTATAAAGATAAAAACACCCTGAAGCTCAATTTAAGACTCTGTTGTGCATATTTTTGGAGTTAACCACAAACTGGAAGACTTCACGTGAATATTAGAGATGAAAACACAACAAACAGTCACAAACTCAATCCAGATTATTGGAGTTAAACATGTGACAGTGTCATATTAGAAACACTGTTCGGGGAATTATTGCAGGAACACAGTGGCATGATGTTATTTTAATCAATACACAATCAATAATCGCGCTAATTGTGATGTTAATGTGCTGTGAGGACACACACACACACTCACACACACACACCTCCTGAACCACCGTGAAGTCAAAGTCTTCTTCATTGGTCTGCTGCTGCTGCGTGGCACTTCACCTGGAAAACTACACACACACACATATCCGCCTCTGTATGTGTGTGTGTGTGTGTGTCTATAATCCCTACATGTGATTGTGTGTGTGTGTGTGTGTGTGTGTATGTGTGTGTGCCGCCATTGTGCCAGCGCACGCCTCGCTCCTCCAGGTGAAAAGGCGAACTCGCTAAACTGGCTTTGTGGAGCAGGACTTAAATTAGAGGCTGCCATTCACACTCACACACACACACACACACACACACACACACACACACACACACACTCACACACTCACACACTCACTCACACACTCACACACACGTCTGCTGTGATAAAAGTGGAGTAAGATGGCAGGCTGTGAGTGTTTGTGCAGACGGCTGTTGTGAGGCTGCAGTGTTTCCTCAGTGAATTAAGTGAATCCAGCGTCTATTAGTAGAAACACGCTGTGGTGCTTTTATTGCAGCGGGATTACATGTTACATACAGCGGCTGAATGTAGTCGTTCAGTTTATGAGTTTATTTGCACTTTATTGTGAAGAAACCAGCAGCTTCAGTTAGTAAAGCAGCAACATCTGCTTGTTTAATCATCATCTGCAGAGCTGCGGCTCACAACTTCTGTGTGTTTTATGTCTGTAAAGTGTCTGAAAATGTAAAGAATAACATGAAAAGATGTTTGATTTACTGTCACGTGTCAGAGAGAAGCAGCAAAGTTCACCCAAAGGTGACATTTCAGTGTCGTGCTGATGGAAAGTCAGGTGAAGTTTCCACAAATCATTTCTGGAGCTTCACAGTAAAACAGAGTTGAAGCTTTCTGCTGAACAACTGAAGAAGCTGGAGATTTGATTTAAAACAACCAAAAACAACATTGTAGCTGTTAAGTTAAAAGTCTCTTTTCAAATTTAGGATCTCTGTGCTTCAGTTACGCTGGACGAGCTCCATTAATCTGTTCAGAAACATTAAATAAAGACACTCCTCACATGTGCAGAACCTGCCTTGGAAAAATCTGTATTTTAAGTTTTCCTCAGTCTCACAGTGATCCAGTGATAGTTGTGTGTACATTAACCAGTACACTGCAAACAGGAAGTGCTAATAAGTAATTCGGCAACATTTTAATGGAGTTTTTCACATTTTTAATCAAGTCTCCATCTACTTCGGTTGTTTAAAAGATTGCTGTGTAACTGTGAAGCTCCAGAAATGTTCTGTGGAAACTTCACCTGACTTTCCATCAGCACGACACGTTCAGATTTCTCTTTTGGGTGAACTGTTCCTTTAAAACGTAATCTAGAGCAGCAGAAACATAGCAGCTCCTGTGAGGTGTTTCCACATCGAGACTATTCAACAGACGCTCCTTTAAAAAGTCGTCTCTTCCACTTTTTCATCATGCTGCTGACCTTTAACCCACAAACATCTTGAGCCTTGTGAAAAATTCTGTTGAATCGTGATTAAAAACCAGAAATCCACAAATTCAAGACTGGAACAGAACCAGAGACACAAGACGATTCTCCTGCGTTCTGTGCAGCGATCTCGCAGGTCCGCACTGTGTGAAATGGCTCTAATAAAATCTGTGATTGCGCCACAAACGGCAGGAAAACCTTCCTCGTCATGGAGCCACAACCTTTAACAAACCGACAGCCACGCCCTCTTTAACACTGGCCAGTTCAGCGCGACTACGTCAGCTTCTTTTATATCCTTTCACATGTACGAACGAGTGCAGCGCCGGTGATGTCACGGAGGAAAGACGGCCTGAAAGACTGAGAATGTCTTCCGGATGTCCTGAAGAGGCGTACGAGCCGTGAGACAACACTTTGCACCAGCGAGTTTGTTTCAAGTGTTCGCCGCCTTTTTTAAAACTCGGAAAAAGACACGTGACAACCCTCCGATCGCGATGTATAGATACTGACGTGAAAGAACAAAGTGTTCTTCTCCAACACGACTCAGAGTATTTAGTTACTTCAACCCCTGGACGCCATTTTGTTCAGTCTTTGTCTCTCCGTGTCGTCCTCTGATTGGCCGGTTCGTAGACGTGTCTCGTGGCATTATGGGGAACTTGAGATGATATCAGCGTCTGTCCTGCAGCGACATGTTGGATACAGATAAATGTTTGTAAAAGTACATTTAACTCCAGTCAGAAGACATCTCAACCGAATTTCGAGCCCTACATTTTCACCAGATCTATTCTGTGATCCTCAACTTTCTCCGCTCGTCGCTGACCTTTAGTCTGAACTTGAATGGTCATGTTTTCCGCTTGTTTGTACTTGTTGCATCACGATGCTCGCGCTGAGCTTCCTGCCTCACATGAGATCAGGTTCCCACAGTGAATCCGCTGTGTCACTACTTTCTTTCACCCTCATGTTATTTCGAACGCTTCGCTTGACGCAGGCGGGACAACAATGTGGTGATAAAGATGGAAAATTCAGCAGGTTGAGCTGCTGGAAAGTCGTTTCTCTAGTTTCTTCTTTTTGAGTTGGATCCGGTCGTGCTAACGAATCCTAACACCTCAGATCTCTGATCCACGTTTGTTGCTCTAATTACCCTAAATTTATCCATTTGAAGGCAATATTTAATGTTGAACTGTTCAAGAATAATCAACCAGTTGTTTGGTTTATAAAGTAAAAGAACATGGTGGAAAAATCCCAAGGTGACGTCATCAGTTATTCAGTTTATCGTCACAGAGGAGGAAAGAAACCAGAAAATATTATTTAGAGTTTTGACTTTTGGACTCAAATATCACCAACTGATCAACGAATCGTTGCAAATCTAGTTTGATTTTATGTTTTCAGACAAACCAAATGATCATTGATCGGAATAAAAGCTAAAATAGAGACTCTTAATCACTGAGTTGCCGACGTGTTAATTCAGTTGCTCATTTGTTTCCTGTAATTTCAAGAATCGTATTTCCATATTTGTAGTTTCACGATCCAGCAGCTGTGCAGGTTAAAGGTCAGCAGCTTGACGAAAAAGTCAAACGGTGTGCTGTGGATATATTTCAGACGGCGAAGACTGAAGATAAAAACAACCTGTGTTACGAAAAATGAGTTAAGAATAACAAAATTATAACGAGAGGACAGAAAAACCTCGACAATAAGAAACTCTGTAACACAAGTTACATGCTTGAAAAGGAGTAGGACGAAGTAAACAGTTATTAAATCCAACCCCCTCATGACTACCTCATTAACTACGTCTTAATCTGTGCAAAATGATTCACACACATATATAAATATACATATTTATGGAAAACAGAAGTTAGAAAGGTTATGATCGACTTTAAAACCTTAATGGGAGCTACTGTTATTAAATCCTAACCAGTGAATTGTTTACAGCTACTGCTGTAGTGTGTAAAGGATGAGCTCACTCACAAATTAATACTCATTTATTTGCAATTCATTGTAACCATTAAACCAGTAAAATGTTGCTGAATTACTTGTTAGCACTTCCTGTTTCCAGTGAACTCATGGATGTTCACACAACTATCACCAGATTACTTTGATGCTGAAGAAAACTTAAAAACATGATTTTTCTAAGGCAAGTTCTGCACATGTAGGGACGGTCTTTATTTGAAGATTTCCAACCTGATTGATGGAGTCCTTGTTTCTTCCCCTCATGCTGATGGAAAGTCAGGTGAAGTTTCATAATCCACAAAACATTCCTGGAGCTTCACAACAAAACAGCCATTTCATGTTCTGTTGGTTGTTTTAAAACAATCCCTTATACATGCAGAACTTGCCTTAGAAAAAGCTTGTTTTTAAGTTTTCTTCAGTATCAAAGTAATCCAGAGATAGTTGTTCATACATCCATGACTACACTGAAAACAGGAAGTGCTAATTAAGTAATTCGGCAAAGTTTTAATCAAGTTTTTGAGTTTTTCTTCTGTTTTTTTTTTCTGTTTTAAAACAAGCCAAGCTACTTCAGATGTTTAGCAGAGTGCTGCAACGCTGTTTTGCTGTGAAGCTTCAGAGATGTTTTATGGAAACTTCACTTGAATTTCCGTCAGCGTGGTGGTGAGGACATAATGACTGAATTTACATTTTTTAGGGTGAACTTATTCTTCAAACCTGACAGATTTGAACTTTACTCGACAGCAAAATCTGTATTAGCAACATCAGTAGCAGTAACGTTTGTGGTTCTAGTCGGGATTAAAGTTGAAGTATCGATGGTCACCGTCTCCTCTCAGGCAGCGTTTGTCTTTGTCATTCGTCGAGGCCTGCCTGGCTCGCTGGGCCTATTCTGGGCGAGGCGAGCCCACCACCTACACATCCTGCAGGGGTGGAGAGAGGCATGTGGTCCTCCCAGCAACCCGGGCCTGCTGACTGCCACTCCTCTGTTAGCTGGGCCTCCGCAGGGCCTCACATGCACTTAGGAAGAATCAAAAACAAGCCTCTTTCAGAACCTCCGCTCGCTGTTTCTCAAAATTCAGGGTGGCAAGTGACACGTATTTGGCACGGATGTGAGTGTTTCTGTGCTTTGTAAGGGGTTTGGGATCGGAGGCAGAGTGAATGACAGCGTCGCCTTCGAAGATAAATACTAATCTGTCGAGCTGACAGGGCAGCGAACAGCCAAAGATACATCCAGAACAGGGTTTATTCACGGGGTGCTGCAAATGTGGAATCTGCCTTGAGCTAAAATAGTAAGAGTAAAATAAAAACACCATACTTTCAGCATTTTATTACTTTGTGCACTCCTGCAAGAAATATCAGGAAATTATCCCTTTAACATGAGAGAAAACATGAACGTGTTCACGTTCACACCTGTAAAAGTGCTGATTAAAAACAGTTTGAAAGCAGAAATCCCACCTGTGCTAATCACTCTAAAAATGTCAGGCACTCGTGGCATTCTTGATGGAAACGTCGACCATCTAGTCGCCAAATTGAACGTTTTTACGCACCTGCTGAGGCCTGATAAACTGCACTCATGCACCTGCCAAGAGTCATATGTACAGTCCAAATATAAGTCTTTACAGTTTCACAGAAACGTGTCTCCATGTCAGCGCACAGCCGGGGTTTTGGTGCAGAACGTACGATAAAGAGACTCAAGGTCGATGTTTTTTACATCTCTGTCGTTGCTTCAGTTACAAATGTGACGTTTTTTCTTTTGTCAATCTGTCTCCAAGGTCAAGAGCTGTTTTTGTTCTGGATGCAGAGAGAGCATTTTACTTTTTGTTAAGAGCCGTGTGACAACCGGGAAAAAGGCAAATCGCCTCGGAGTAAATGTCCTTGGATCAGTGTCTGCCTGACTTATCCATAGCTTGGTTTTCTCACCATTTGGTGCCCAGCAGGAGGATTTCAGTCAGCAAATGACTTATCTGACATTTCTACATCCGACTTTTTTGAAGGACTGGGCAAGATATTCAGCCTTAAAGGTCCAATTTGTTGATTTTTTTGAGTCTCATTCCGAAACTGATTATTTAGGATTTATGATGCTGAGGATGAGTTGAGGAGAGAAGCTGCTCTGTTGGCACCGAAACAAAGATAAAGCCAACAAATGAAAGCTCCTTGTGGGAACTTTATGTTAAAAGAAGCTCATTTTTATTAACGTGTTGTTCGTCCTCCCTCAGGTATGGCAGCGGTGTTGCCGAGAACCCTGGGTGAGCTGCAGCTCTACCGGATCCTGCAGCGGGCCAACCTGCTCTACTACTACGAGGCCTTCATCCAGCAGGGCGGCGACGACGTGCAGCAGCTGTGCGAGGCCGGGGAGGAGGAGTTCCTTGAAATAATGGCCCTCGTCGGCATGGCCAGCAAGCCGCTGCACGTACGCCGCCTGCAGAAGGCGCTGCGGGACTGGGTCACCAACCCGGCCATCTTCAACCAGCCGCTCACGTCGCTGCCGGTCTGCAGCATCCCCGTCTACAAGCTGCCCGAGGGCTCGCCCACGCTGCTCAGCGGGCAGGATCGGGCCAACACCGCCAGCGTCAAGATGCCAAAAGGCGTCGCCGCTGCCTGCTCCGATCCAGGGAAGCTGGACGTGGCGCGGGACAAAGTGTCAGCCGGGTCGCCTCTGCAGGGCAGCAGCGAGGCTCGATTCTGGTCGGGCCACAGCAACGACAGCGAGCACAGCCTGTCGCCGTCAGACCTCGGCTCCCCGTCCTCGCCGAGGGACGCGTTAGAGGCTCTGGACGCCGCAGCGGTCCAGTCCGTCCTGGAGTGTGTGGACAGGATGGCACCGGGACTTCCTAAGGCCGACCTCGCTGAGGTCAAAGAGCAGCTGAAGAACAACAAGAAAATGGCAAAGATGATCGGACACATCTTTGAAATGAGCGACGACGACCCGCGGAGGGAAGAGGAGATCCGTAAATACAGCGCCATCTATGGACGCTTCGACTCCAAGAGGAGGGACGGCAAACACCTGACGCTGCACGAGGTTCACTTCACATGTTTGACAGGAGAATTTGTCCTGTTTGAGGTTTTGATTCTGTGTTTTTTCCCAAACTAACCCGACTCACTGTGTGTGATGTGCAGCTGACAGTTAACGAGGCGGCGGCTCAGCTCTGTATGAGGGACATGGCTCTGCTGACGCGTCGAGACGAGCTGTTTGGACTCGCCCGCCAGATTTCCAGAGAAGTCACCTACAAGTACACCTACCGCACCAGCAAGTAAGAGCTTAACAAGTTCAACACTTCAGAACATCAGTGTCGTTCCTGTCTTAAAGACTCCAGCTGTGTTGTTGATGTCTGGATGAGAATCTTTATTTTTGTGTTTGAATACGTCTGATGCATGAAGTCCTAAAGTGTGTTTCCTGATGTTTCCCTGCAGGTCTCGCTGTGGAGACAGAGACGAGCCGTCCCCTAAAAGGATTAAAACAGAGGTGAGAGAAAAATCCCTGCAGTCAGAGTACAGCTGGAGATTTTCCAAGGTCATGTTGAAAACAACAGGTTTTGGTCTCCACAAACGCAGCTGGAAACGTCTTGTTGTCGCGTTAACACACTCAGTTTTAGTCTCAACAAACACGGCTGCAAATTTCCAGATTTCCCATCAACAATATTTGTTTTTCTTACCACAAACGCAGCTGGAAATCATCCTGAGGTCTCCTTAAAAAACAACCAGCTTTAGTTTCCACAAACACGGCTGAAGATTTCCCGACTTCCTGTCAACAATATCTCTGTCTGTCTCCACAAACACGTCTTACCACCCCCCCTCCTCCTTTAAATTCACTACAATCATGGCTTTAAATTTGGTTGTTGAACAAAGTCCTGACGCTGACTCTTTGGTTCGGTATTTAAAACTTAAGATTAGAGGACACTTGCTTGGCAGATGGCGCTGCTCAGTGTGCAGCGCTCAGAAACAGACCGGACACAGCAGCACCGGCCTTGAACGGAGCACAAAGCGATCTCTCAGCGTTCCTCCGCTGACACACTTGGCTCCGAGTTTCGTCTTTGAATGGCTCCTCTCAGTTTGTAAACCGATGATCGAAAACATGTGGTGGCTGCGAACTCTGCAGGGATTCTAACCGAAGGCGAGGAGCCGCAGATGAACCGACACCTGCTCACTGAAACTGGAGGGCGGAGCCACTGCCAGAATCCACCGTCGGCCCAAACTCACAAAAAGTCCAGATTGTTCTGTCGGTTGTTGTTTTATATCAAAGGAAATACAAACATTACTGGAATAAATGATCCAGTTTTTGGATTAACAAAAGTCTGTGTGATTATAGCAGATTTATTTAATACATAAGCTTTAGTTATGTTACACTTTCTATTCTAAAACAGTCTTTATAAACTTATACGACAAATTCAAGTGGAGAATCATCATTAATGACAAGTAAATTTATCATTAATTAAACAATTTAATAATTTATAAAGCAATAATTAACCAATTATTTATTGCAAAGTTGCAACGTATGTTTATAAACCTTTACAACTACTTCATGAATAGTCTATAAAGCATTTTAGCATCAACTATGTTCAAATTTATCTTTAATTAATGATTCTTATTGTAAGTGTTACCAAAATATGAATAAATTAATAAATTAAAGCAACAAAAACAGAGTTAAAGTAGATTAAAAATAACGTTATTTAAAAATAAAATAAGGTATAACACATAATCAACATCACAAAATACCAAATAATTACAATAAAACTAATCATGAATGTTCAAGTCTTCTTTACGAGTCTACAAGGATTTTTTTAATCCAGCTAATATCAGAACACATCTATCACAAAACATGTTAGAATCTGTGTGTAATTGTCCTTTAATCAAGTGTCATGAGGGGGAAAAACACGTCGTTCTTCTCAAAGTTTTAATCTGAAACAGACAGAAATTAGACGAACGCTGAACGTTTCTCTCTGTGATTCTTCAGGAGAACTTCTTCGACATCCAGGAGGCGCTGCAGGCGATCCACATGAGGCAGGAGATGCTGAGGGAGCAGCTGGCCTGCGCCAAGTCGAAAGGAGAAGAAACCGTCGGACGCAATCTGCAGGTAGGCCGACGACCCAGAGAGAAACTGATGCCGTTTGATTCTGTTACACTCCCCCAAAATCCCAAATTCACAGACGTGTTTCAGGAAGTCAGACTGTATTGTGAGACGGACTAACATGTTGTTGGTTGTTGTCTTTACAACAATCAGAAAAAACACAAAATAATGTGATCCTCATCATCCAAATCCCGTTTTTCCACCAAACTCCATTCAAATTTCTTACGATTTTAAGAAATCCGGCTAACTGCGAATTTTAACCTTCTTGTTTTTTTACATGTAGATAAAAGAGCGTTTTCACACAAGTCATTTTATTTAGTTACTTGAGAAATTAGCAGAAGAAGAAGTACGCTCAAGGGCCACTTGCTAGCTTTTTCCAGAGCTTTCAAACAAAGAAAAGTCACTTTTCATTTTTCAACAAATTCCATTTAAATTTGCTATGATTTAAAGAGATCCTACTAACTTGCCTGTGGTATATAAAAGGGGTTTCTTGCATAATACTGTTTCCATTTTAATGTAAAGAAACAAGATGGTGACATATTATGGGATGTTAGAATGAGTGTTTGAAGGATTACCAGCAACAGATCTGGAGACAGACTCCCGTGCCAGCAGATGTTTGTGGCAGCAGGATCCAGTTTGATCCCAGTAATGTCCTTTATTGGTTTCCAGTGCCTCTCTGCTGCTGTGGCTTGTTCCTAATTAGAGCCGGAGTGTAGGAGGAGAGCTTTATGATAACCAATTACGCAGGAAACATGTTGACGTGACGCGCGCTGCTTCACTTGGTCATGTGTGAACACGTCTGCTCTCATGTGTCTGTGTACGAGCTGTTTGTTGATCAGCTGTTCGTGCGGCTGCAGTTACACTTGTCGTCTGTTTGATGTGATTTCTCGGAAATCGCATTCAGCAGCAGAAGAAGAGATTTCATGGCTGCATTCACACCGCGGGCCGTCTGAAGCTGCCGCTCGTACCAGACGCTCCTCTGCAGCTCGTCCCATTATAATGTGAGCTGACAGTGATGTGCAGACTGACAATAAGCTGATATCACTGCTGCTTTTATTCCTGCCCTTCCTCAGAGTCTGAGGGTTTGAGTCCTCCTCTGTTTGCACGCTCGCCGACTGCCTGGAGAGGGATTATTCTCCTGCAGGCAGCATGTAAGCGATCGTCCACGGGTGTCACTCGGACAGTTTGCGTTTACATCTGTGAGGATTGTGTCCACTCAGAAGCAGCGGAAGTGAAACAGAAATTTGTCTCTGAAACAATCTGAGGTATTAAAATTGCGTCCTCAGATGCAGCTGGAGCGTCTGCTGGCCCGGCAGATGGAGATCCTGCAGGACGCTGCAGTCCAGGAGCGGCTCCAGGCTCTGGACTGGAGGATCCCCCCCGCCGCCTTAAAGTACCTCAACGACGCCCAGAACACCAACGGAGCGGCCGCCGACGCCAGCAGAGACAGCCAAGGTACGTAGAGCACGAGCAGCCGGCGGAGAGGAGTTTGAATCAGCTTTGGGAAATAAGACGTGTTGTATTTTATGCTCAGAACGTTTACAAAAGATGTTGATGGCAGCTTTTGTCTCAGTGTGTCCCCTAAAACAACTTAAAAATCACTCTACCTGAGTTGCTATCAGGGTTATTCCTAAAAGTGTGTAGCGACGGCTGCGACTAAGAGTTATTTTCATTGTCGATCAATCTGACGATTCTTTTCTGGGTGAATGGAGTAGTCGTTGGATCTATAAATGACTTCAGCCCAAAGATATTCAGTTGTTGGAGGGAAGAAATCAGAAAAATATTCACATTTAAGAAGCTGGAGTCAGATCATTTAGGCTTTTTACTCGAACCTTTAAATCGATTATCAAAACAGTTTAATATTTGGCCAGTTGACCTTTTTCTTACGAACTGAAACCGATTATTGACAAAGACGAGTCACTGGAGCTACTTTGCTGTCCGTGGATCTGTTTTCACGTCTCTCGTCTGAGGAAGAATATTTGTTGTTTCTCAGCAACTCTGGAAGCCTAAACGAGTCTTTAAAGTTTCCACTGAAGCATAAATCTCACCTTGGTTTGTCTCGTCTCAGCTGAATTCTGTTTTGCTGAGCTGTAAGTGGCTCTCTGCTGCCCCCAAAGTCCGATCAGAAGAAACACACCCAGCTGTCGGTTCCGCCTTCAGCCTAATCGCTGCCCGTCGTCGTCTTTTAAGCTCGACAGGAGACAAACTGAATCGGAGCTTAATGCGACTTGATGTTTGTCGGAGGTTAATTTGAAGAGTATTTACTTCATGTCACAAACGGATGAAGGTGCTGATTCTCCACAGCCGGTCGTGGCAGCTGTCACTTTTTAAAAAAAATGTTTTTGACTCTTCAAACACAGAGCGAGGAAGAAGAAGAAGAAGAAGAAAAGAAACATCATTATTCAGGATCTTACTTCTCCTCAGGGCCTCATCTCATTTTCATCCCTTTCCTCCCTCACCCACTCCCGACAGCTCATTATATCGCTGTTCCCACAAATCCCACAATGCACCTGTAATTATCACGCCCACGACTGTTTACCTCCAGCCAGTTGCCTGGAGGGGGGCGTCTCTCTCTCTCTCTCTCTCTCTGTCTACCTCTCTCTCTCCTCCCCCTCTTCTTCTCTGCTTTCCTTCCTCGTTTTCTTCTTCATGTCCCTTTTCTTTATTTCTTCTCTCCGTCACTTGTCATTTCTTTTCTTCTCCACCTCTCTCCTGTAACACCGTCTTCTCTTCTTTATCCCGCCGTGTCCTCTCTATACTGTAACTCTTGTTTCCTTCTGTTTGTCCTCACTTGTTTACATCCTCAGTTTAAGAACAGCTCGACTAAAGAAGCAAAACTGACTCAGTATCACCACAAATCTACAAATGGTTTTTTGGAGAGAATGGCTAAACATTATAATGATGGAGGTCAGGAGTTGTGTTTTTTTAATCCAGTCCACAGCAACGGATCACAGCTGCGACAATTAGTTGATTAATGGAAAAGAAAACTGCTGATTTTAATTACTGCATATTTGAATTAGATGACAACCTGATTGGAAATACGTAGTGAAGTACTATAAAAGGAAAATTTGACTTTTTGTAAGTTCCAGCCCACACACTGTATTAATTAACAAGCTAGTAAAATTAAAATTAATGTCTGACTGATCAGATTGTTGGTGATTAAGAAGCAGTAGAGCTTATTTATTATTTTTATTGTCACAGGAAACATAAATGTTCTTATTCAACAAAAAGATTATTTTTAGTGAGAACTTGTTTTTTTAATCCCATGTCTTAATCCACCTATTTATGTGTTGTTTCACATTAAATTATTCATAAATAAGATAAGATGTCAGTCTACTATGTTAAGACTGTATTTGACGTTAAAGCTGCCCGGGCGAATATACTTTGTGTTGGTGCGGGTGAGATGACTCATGGCATACGGTCGGTATGGAGACAGACTGTAACACTCTGCTTCCGTTATACAGTACGCAGTTTATTTTCAGATAACATTAAATTAGACAGTGCGTTGTTTTTGCACTGCGTCTGAAAATAAACTGCGTACTGTATCACCGAGGGGGATAACAACATTAAATATCTGCGGAGCGCTGCATGTGAGACAGTTAACTGTTGTGCTGTTCAGATATTAAGTCTGAGATTCTTGTTTGCATTTACAGTAGATTCTCCCTCCTGTTTCTCTCTTTCCTTCTGATTTTCTTGTTCTCAGAGGAAGTGAAAAATCAAACACAAGGGATCAACAGCATCTTAACTCGCTCAAACACAGGCTGCGTTTCCACTGGGAATACTGAACATGTGAAACAAAGCTGGTGTTTGAACAACATCTGGGCTGATGTCTGCTTTGGATTCACTTCAGTTTCATTCTGACTGATGATAATACCATTGAATTCAGTATTATTTTGTATAATTTGTTAATAATGTGCTGTTGGAAGAGCTGAATCTGAGGCATGTGATGAAGTGCTGAGTGTTTATTGTGTATTTCTGTCCTCCAGACGAACGGCCAATCAACTTGCGGGTGGTTAGTCAGAACATGCAGGAAGGCGACCTCCCATTGGGCAAGCAGCTAGCCAATGAACTGAAGCGCCATCACAACCACAACAACAACAACAGCAACAACACAGACGACACCAAAACACCAGCAACAGGTACATGAGTTCCTTCAACACTTTCTCACGTATTATAAACCTCTTTGCCGACGATACCGTCATTTATGTTTGTCTTCGTCTTCAGAACGCTGGATGTTGCACATAAATCTGAGAACTGCAGTTTTATAAAGCTTTATGCTGACGATACCTTATTATTGTTATTATCCTTGTGTTCATGTCCAGAAACCAGGACGTTGCACATAGAATCAAAACATGTACAGCGTTCACATGTTCTACAGTAATTACTCTACATTTTATAAACCTCTTTGCTGATGATACCCTGTTTTATTTTTGTCTTTAGAAAACGGGACGTCGCAGCGAGCATCAAACCACACAGAGAAGAAGACCATCAAGTCAGAGCCGGAAGACTCCACATAGTGCCTCCTGCCTCGCCCTGAAACCCCTCACACCAACCCTCAATTCATTCTACTCACACTTGACAGTATGCAGTTACTACCCGTCAATAGATACTAAGCAAGCACAGCCACAGTAGAGCCTTAACAACCAATGTTGCCTCATGAATAGCATTTATTTTTCTTTGATTTTGTCTTTTTGTTTTGTTTTTGTTTAAAAGGTATTTGCCAAAGCACCGAGAGAGCATGTCGAGAAGTCCTTCAGTGCTCTACAGGTCTTTGTCTGTTGATTAATCGTACACGTTAGATGTACTTGTAATTTAAGAGTGATCTGTTGCAGACATTTGTATACTCTTTACCTCTGCCTGGGTGGTATTTTTTGTTGCTTTCTTTGGACAGCCAGGTTGAAGGCTGATACTCCGGGGCTGAGTTTTAACTCAAGCGTAGATTCAGAGTCGAGATAAAATCAGAAATGTTGGCTGTGGTGGGTTCAGCCTCGCTGTACCACTTTATATAACTACCATACAGCCAATATTTTAAGACTTCCTTTAGTCACTTGGACGCTAAAACTGAAGCTGCTGATGCTGCCAATCTGAAATCTAAAATTTCAAATTTCAAACCATTTCAAGTGTCCACTGTTTCTCCTCCGGAACTTGTGAAGCCATTGTATCCAGAAAACAACACTGCTGTGCTAGCTAAGATGGTGACCATGGCTAAAGCTACATGCTAAATGTTAGCATTTAGCTTGGAACCCATTCAAGTACAATCTTATTGATCCAGTGTGTTGAATTTAGGGAAATATTTTAACAACCAAAACAGGAAAAGGTCCAGAAACAAAATGTTATGTTGGTTAAAAAGAAAGCCAGCCATAATTTTCTTGCGGTAAATGTACTTATGTGCAAATTAAAGTAAATACATACATGTATGTGTATGTTTTAACCGAATACTTGGCCTTGACTTGAATTTGGCGTTATCAACCTGGCCAAATATCAGATCTGATGCCGATATATAAGATTACGAATGTTATGTCAAGTATCTGAGTAAATGTAAAGAGTTACACTCCATCACTGTCACTAACCCTAACCCACTGCTAGATGCAACTAAATCTGACACACTGGTCCTTTAAAGATACACAAGTGTGTCAAAGCATTCATAATGATTATTAATATAGCTGCCATTATAAGTTGTTGCAAACTATACATAGAAATATATAAAGATGTATTTTTAAAAAGTCATCAACGTGTCCCAAAATTGGAACTTAGTTTTCAGATCTTTACAAGGCAACTTAAACTCCTGACGACTGTGAGACGATCTTAAAATTTAGCAGCAAAAGCCAAAGATTTAGCAGTTTTTGCCACCGCAGGTCCTCTGAGCCTCCGTCTTTCTCCCAAATCTAACGTAGGTGTCTGCATTTGTACTGTAACTCAAACCGAAGGTGTAGAAGTACTGTAGGGAGATGGAGTTAGGACTCAGCCCCTGTTGCAGTTAGTTTTTTTTTGTCGTTCACATCAAATGGGAAAACAGGAGAGGCGGGATTAATCCTCCCGTCCTCGCTCTTGTCTTGTGTATATTTATGGGAGGTAATATAAGCAGAGGATGTATAGGAGCTGTTGTGGAATAACAGCAGGGTACCTCTGTCATTTGTCTTGGCAGGATGGCTGGGCTGGCATGCCAGAGGCTGAGCTAATTGGTTCATTTCACTTTGTAATTTAGCAAAACACTGCTGTTGAAGTGAAACCACGCATCTGCGAGCGGGGAGTATTTCAGGAATCAAGCCTGTGTTTTATTTTTTATTTAGAAGTGATCCAACGAGCTTTCAGCGCGGCCCCACAGGTCGTAAAATCCACGCAGCATGAAAACTTCCAACTAAAGACAGAATCAAATATTAAAGATCGCAGGTGTGTGGTTTCTCTACAGCGGCAGCGAAAAAGCAAAATTCCTGTTTATTGCTGCTCGTCACAGAGCAGCAGCCCGGGGTCTGTAAATAGTACCAAGATAACAAATAGTGCTAGCCTAATCTCTCAACCAGGGTTTTCCTTTGTCAAGTGTAACTTTGCTGTAGATTTTTTGGTGTCAATACAGTGTTTATGTGTAGAGCAAAAACAAAAAAAAAGACAACTTCTTAAGTGTCATTGAGGAAAAAATACAACAGTGTGAAAGTGTCTGGTATATAAAAACATGCTTTACATGATGATAATGTTGATTAGCCTTAGCTCTTAACAGTGTTTAATCCACCTGTGATGGCCATCAGTGCATATTTCAAAGTTTTTGCTGTTTAGAGGTAAAATGCATAACGAATAAGTGTTCACTGTGTTTTTATGTGTAAATACGTCTGTTTGCTCCACGATGATAAGACAACTTGGTCTCAGTGTCCTCGCCCCCGACTCCCCTGCAGATAGTTTAGTCTCACTCAGCGTAATGACAGACCAATGCAATATTTATGTAAGTAATAAGTCAATTTGCATTCTGTATGGATCCATCGTTCTGTTCTGTGCTCGGTAACTGTACGTCTGTCATGAACTTCAGGGTGGGAATTCACCTAAGACTTGGGAAATGTTTGTGTGTCGTCTCACTTTTAGTCACTGTATTTGTATTTAAAGACATTTTTCCATCAGAGGAAACTAGAGAGGATTTGTGATCTGTTGTAACAAAAAAAAAAAAAAAAGAAGAAGAAGAAGAGGAAGAAGAAGAGAAAAAAAAGAATCTCGTTTGCTAAAGCTGAACTAGCCGGTGACGTCGCGGAGGTGCAGGTCGAACACTGGCCTAGTTTTAGCGTGACTGTTGTGCGATGTTTCGGAGGATAGCGCATGTCTGACCTGCCGTCTCACTGATCACTGTTCTCCTCACTGTTTATTGTAAAGTGATAGATTAGGCTTCACCTAGTTATGCACCTGTTTTTTAAACACTAATATATTTTATTTGTTATACAGCACATAAACATTAAACTTTATTTTTTTGAACTCTATTGTGAGGTGCGTTCTGTGATCAATGTCTTCAGATCGATCGGGAAACCTGTCATGTGTGTTAAGATGATGAGAACGTCTCATTTTACAGCTTAAAAGACAGTCTGCTCACATTTAAACTCAAATTTTAACACGCAAGAATGTGTTGGAACTTGAGCCAAACGATTAGATCATTTTATTTATAGATGGTTAAAGATTTTAAGTGTTTAGGCTCAACACGAGGTGCCAGTACTGACCCAAAACTAGCTTCAAAGCTGCTTACATGAGCTAATTTTAAACAATAAATGACTGAAATCCACATGTAACCGTCCCAAATCTGACAGCCGATCATGAGCCAAAGCACGCCTCGGATGCTGGACCGGACCTGAAAGAACTCTGGTCCAACTCCTGGTGCCGAACTGACAAAAAACAAGCATGAAGGCTGCTAACTGGACCTAAATACAGACAGAACCGCCCTGAACCAGTCAGACGTTAATGGGACAAAACCGACCTGGTCCATGTTTGACTGAAGTACTCTGACTCGACTCGGCCCAAAGCTCGCTGAAGGCTGCTAACTGGACCTAAATATAAGTCTAAAGTGACTTAAATCCAAACATAACCGACCCAAATCTGGCAGCTTTTTGAAGCCCAAAGCTCACATGTGGTCGTTAAACCCGACACTGCCGGTGAAAAGTGATTTCTGGGTGCTAACTCTGGCCTGAGGTTATCCTAAAGGCTTATATTTGGATGTCTGGTGACAGTAATTTCCAATTATTCACATAATATTTGCTAAAGAGCTCCAGACGGATCTTCTGCAGCCATTGTTCGAGTCAGAGGTGCAGTGACTAATGGGGCAGAGAAGGCCTTTGTAGCGCAGTGATAATAGGTTATAGTCTGTGTAACACTATAATGCAGTGATAATAATGTTTTGGTAAATTACATATTAGTGTCTCGCTGCAGGGAGGAGCTGGGGGAGTTTCAGTGTCGTGCTCATAAAACCAGCTGAGTCCTGGCTGCAGGATCTGAACTCATCCAGCAGCAGGGACGCCGAAAACTGCTCGTGAATCCCAGAAGGAAGAAGAAGAAGCAGAAGAAGAAGAAGAAGCAGAAGAAGAAGAAGAAGAAGAAGAAGAAGAAGAAGAAGCAGGTAGACGGAGGCGGTGGTGACACACTCAGACCATCAGAGGACAGTGCAGCTTCCTTTAAAGGAGCTTCTCTGTCTTCTGTTTGCTTTCTTCTTCTTCTTTTTCTTTTTCTTCTTCTTTTTCTTCTCTCTTTTTTTCCTTTAACTGAGATGAATCCCTGCGCAGGCCATTTGCATCAGCGTCACATCAACACATTGTGAAACTGGCTGATGACTCACTCTGACGCAGGTCCTTTTCACATACCTCCCATCATCCTCTCTCCCTCTCTCTCTCTCTCCCTCCCTCTCTCGCCCCCTTTCACACACACACACATACACACGCACACACACACACACACACACTCAGATTCGTCTCCAGAGAATAGCTCGCCTCATGAACACCCATGCTGCTCGGCGTTCACAGTGGCAGCCCGGCTCGGCGCTCAAACCAGCCACCCCTCCCTCTCCCTGTCCTCCTCCTCCTCCAGTGCAAGTCACTGATGATGATGTGTTGCCGTGGCAACGGCTGGAGGTGGGCGGCTCCACGGGCGGTGGGCGGAAGCCAGCCGCTAAGCAGCGTGGGAGGGATCTGCCGAGCGCACCCATCACCCTCATTTTGAAAGGAGCAGGAAGCTGACTGCTTTTGAGAAGGTGTGGGTGTTGGTGAATTATCGCCTCTCCTCCCTGCAGCTTCGTTAGGGATCGCCTTGTTTGTCTCCCTTTTCCTTCCTTCCTTTGTTTTCTGCTTTACTGCTGCATGCAGTGAAAATGCAGCTGCTCACGGGGGATTTCTGCCACAAAATCAAACTTTGAGAGCTGCTGTTTGCTGGAACAAGTGACACGTAGAGATTACAGCCAAGACTTCTCCAGACAGACAGTTAGAGAACAGACCAGGAACGTTTAAAGATGAAATATGAAGCAGTTCTGCATCAAGACGTCTGAAAACAACTCGATCTTTGTTGTATTTATGCTGCTGAGTTGTGTCCTTACATTATAGGTTTAACTTCATTCAGTCACCTCTTGCTACATATGGATAAATAACTAATGTCAAATAAATCACACTGAGCTGTAGACTGAGAGAAGACGCGACTGTTCCAAAGTTTTGTTTATGTTAAATTTAACTGATTTTCTTATCTATTCTTCTTATGAGTGTCCTGGAGAGGTTACAGGGGAAACTTCAGGGCATCTACTCATGGATGAGAGGTGTTAGTTAGTATTGTCATCCATGAGTAGAGGCCAACACGTTGTCACTCCCAGCTTACCCTGGTTAGGTTTAGGAAAAGGTCAACAGAACAGGGAACTCTTCACTCTTGGTCACAAACGGGTCACAAACCCCTAACTTGTATGTTTTCTGCTCTTTATATCACAACACTTAAAGGGGTTAGAAGTGTTACTACCGTTAAATAGTTCCTCCATGAAACTGCTTCAAGCACAACAAGCTAAATGCAATCTATAGTTCCAATATATCGGAGAGAAGGCGGAGATCTCTAAACATCACCAACTCACAACAAAACTACATAGATGGATAAAAAAGCATGACAAGTAGGAAGGAAATGTGTATTTTTTTTATTAGAGCGTGAACTGTCCCTTTAACAGGGGTGTCCACATACTTTTGGCCGTACAGTGTGCAGCAACAACCAGGCTGGTGATCTCAGTCAGACTGAAGCTCTGGATTTTTTAAAAATAAATGTGTGGATTCCAGTAAAATAACGACAACATTTCTATGGAATTCCCCTTTAACTCTCGACCTGATTACGTGGACGTGTGAGCAGCAGGTTCTGGGTTTCCTCCAGTGCATTCAGTCCAAATTCATGAATGTTTCATGCTCCAAGTGAGGCGTTATTAGTCAGCACGAATCTGTTTGTTTTATCCTCCTTGGAGCTCCTGGTGGGCGGAGTTAACTGAGATAAAGTCAGATAAAAAGTTGAGGAGCCACAGAAAAAAAAGCAAACTGAGCCACTTCCCAAAAATACTTCCCAGTGAGTAATCTCCTTTGTAGGTCATTATTTTATACTGCGAGTCAAACTCCACCCACCTGGGGCGCGATGGAGGTCAAAACAAACATTAAAATGCCATCTGACTCAGGTCCAGTTCAGTGGAGGCATCATGAAGTCTGTTTCACTGCCAGCAGGGAAAGAAAAGAACTTGACTTCTCCTCAATTTATGAGCTGATTGAGAAACAGTTCTTATCATAATAAATGTTGAATGCTGCATATAATGAAAATAAAAGATGTGAGATATAAAAGTACAAGAAATACAATCACAGAGGAGGTCAGAGCTGCATGTCTGATAAAACAACCCTCTCATCTCTTTCTGACCAGCAGGTGGTGCTGTGAGTGCTCACTTCAGTCCAGAGACGCCATCTGCTGAGGGAACAGGCCCAGTGGGCGCAGTACCGAACCGGTCCAGATGGTGTCACACTCAGACAACACATGACAACACAGATCTCAGAGGCCATTAACTCACTCAGACATCATCAGGGCTGGAAGCGTCAGTCATGCAGCAGGTTGTTTCATTTTAAGCCTTTGTTAAAAAATAAATTTAAATACAAAGCTGCTTTTACAACAGAGTCCAGGTTAAAAAAAAAAACGTACAAATGAGGAAATGCAAAACACGTTTCTAATAAAAGAACATTTAGGATAATCAAAAGGGAAATAATGCTTTTAGGGAACAGTCATGGAAAGCTCTCCGAAGGTTACGCACAAATACACTTCAGAGAACTATTAGGGAACATTTCCTGAAGGCAACATACGAGAACCTTCAAGGAATGTTCCCTAAAGTTTCTGTACAGAGCTTTCAAATACAACCGTTTGAACTTATCTGAAGCTTATTTTAGGGAACTTTCTCTGCAGGTCATTTGAAGGTTACACAAAAACACTCTCAGAGAATCTTTAGAGAATGTTTCTAAAGTTTTTTTTAATATATATATATTTTAAAAATATCTTTAACTAATGTTCCCTCAGGGAACCTTGAGGGAACATTTCCTGATGTTAACCTGTCTTGTTGGGTCAAAGTTAATTGTTCATGTTCAAAGTTTATATTAACAGCATACTAGTCAACTTTTTAGGTGAGTAAGGGTTTGTTTTTATAAACTGCTGGTTATTATTGAACTTTTTTCATCAAACTTTTCTGTTTGGCAGCTAAAAATCAAAGTTGTTTCTGTGATATAGCCTAGTTTACCATGACGTCTCCTCTCTGAACTTTAATATATGATCGTACAAATCGTAAAAATAAAGTAGAACGTCTTTAAAACATTATAAAAGTGAGTAAATCTGAGTAATCTTTGTAAAATCCTCGCTGACTGTGGAGATGATGGGGAGAGCACGACCCAGCAGTAGGCGAGGCAGTTCTGATGATTGACAGCCCTCTCGGCCAATCAGATGCGGATAAGCGTTCTCGTCGACCAATCACAACGCTCGCGGCGCCGATGGTAGGTTGAGTCACGGAGGGGGAGCTTGTGTGTTGAGTCACCGGAGGACCGTTACTCGACCGAGGACAAGCCGACACTCGCAGCAGGAGCTGAGCCCGATAGTTCCCTGATTCTCCGCCCGGTTTACCGCACTCACACCATCCGGATACTCTTCTCTTCTCCCCGGGATTGAAATGTTACATTTTCGGTCAGCGGTAGCGCTCAAGGAGTTATTTCAGACCCCGCTGAAGCGTCCGTTGACAGGTAGAGTCGGTGTGAAAGCGGCACCTGCAGCCTCCGCCTGCTTCAGCAGCGGCAGCGGTGCTTTGGATGGGAGGTCGCCGGGCAGAGGGAGGGCTTTTGCCGGGTGGAGAGCTCCGCCGCAGCTCTCCAGGAGGCACGCCGTGAGAGGCTATTGCTCCAAAGGTGACGGCCAGAATGAAGCGTCCAAGGACTCTGCGGCGGAAAAGTGAGTAACGTTAACCCTCCAGGTCTGAGAGAAGATGTCAGCCGCTAGCGCTACTAATTGCCGAATCTCATAAGAAAATGTCACAATTTAGTGGAGCGATTATCTTGGATGGAAAGCTGATGACACCAGGGAGCCATTCTTTAAATTTAATTTATCATGATAATACATTTATTTTCATACGCAGAACACATGCCGAATAAAAGATTGGCTCCTAATATCAACTTTTTATTAAATGTCTTTAATACTTCGTTCAACTTTTTACTTTAAAATCAAGTTGTTGACTTTTACAAACGGAGTTCGGCGTTGAGGCGTCTATGAGCGCACCACGCAAAGAGGCTAGCTCTTAACTAGCTAGCTCAGATTATGTGCGGTCGGATGGACGATCTAGCCAGCCAGCTAACCAGTGTAGCACTGTGGGTTTAAGCTAACAAGGCTCGTCGTGGCTGTAGTGGAGGGGGAACACGGCCAGAAGCGGCCGGTGACACCTCGCTCATCCGCGGGGGTCAGCACAGGAATGACCCGGTGAACAGCTCAGTGCGCTCCGGTAGGTAGCAACCAGGGCGTGATAGCTAATTAGCTATAAGAACATATTATATTATCATTATTTGAACACCAGTATTATTCAGTTGTAATGTTAATGAGTGCCTGTGAGTGAAGAGCTTCTGATTAAACTTTCCTTGATGTAAAAAGAGGAACAGAAAGGCGATAAATTAGCTGATGTCCGAAAATGGAAGCATGCATGTGCAGCTTTCCAGGTGTCGTGACTAGCAGCAAGAAGCTTTCATCCACAGTCCAGCAGGTGAAACTCACAGACTCATTAATCTGTTACCAGCTCCTCTAACGTTTGACAAACATAATATAACTACAGAAATGCTAAATGTCTGCTATAATTAGTGTGATGCATCCTGCAGGCAGAGGAAGCCTCAACTCAATGTCTAATGAAGGTCAGACATCACTGGAACTAAAAAAACACCCAGAGGTTATTATTTGTAGTTATTAATCAAATGCAATGAGTGCAAGAAACAACAGAAACCGGTTAAAGTTCATTAAATCTGTGCAGTGACGAGGCTGAAACCAGCAGATCGTGTTTTGGTGCTACAACATACGATCATTGTCGTGATTTTCCAGATTAATCAGTTGAGTGTTAGTATCTAAAATAATCAGCTTTGCTTTTGCTGTGAGAAACGAGCAAAAGCAAGATAATATAGCACGCCAAACACAAGAAAGTCGTGTTTAAGGTCAGTAAAAACAAGAAGACGGAGCAGAAAATGTAAAAATGCAAGTAAAAAGGCATTAAACAGGCAAAATCCCAGAAAAAGAAAGAATTGGTTGATCACATCAGAGGATTTAAAAACAGATGAATAAACTAAGAGCAGCAAAAATGGTGTTTTAGCAAGTGATTTAAATGTCAGAGAGTTAAGAAAATGTCTGTTCCAGTTCCTCAAAGTGGGTCGTGATGTGTTTAAGTGACTTGTTTTGGTATTTTGGAGTCCTGGTTTGGCATTTGTGATGCTTTAACAAGCAAATATGGTAAAAGAAGAACAACATTTGAGAGACAATCTGCAAGAACAGACTGATAACCTGATCCTGCCCACGTGGTTTTACAATTAAAGAGGTTAAAGTGCGTTTATAGGATGTATGGCTGCGACTGAAGGTGTTCATTTCTGGCTCTGTCCACTCAAAACATAAAGATATTCAGCTTAATGTGATATAAAACAGAGAAAAGCAGGAAATCTCCATATTTGATAGATAATGAGGCAGTGAAAACAATCAGCTACATACTTCAGCTCCTGTGTCTGATAAGCAGAATGATTTAGAGGCCATTGTTGACATTTAAGTGTCAGTTGGAGGATTATTACATCGTGGTTATCAGTGTTTTATTGCGGCGTTGTTAGTCGAGCGAAGGCTGTAATTGAGTGTGTGTGACGGAGGTGATCGTTCAACAGGAGGGAGCAGCGAGTGCTGATGGAGGAGAGAGGATGAGAGTCCTCTCAGTGGAAGTGTTCAGTGACCACAAACACCAAAACACGAGGCCTCCTGATTCCTCTTCAAACACACTGACATCACTTCAGAATGATTAGTTAGATTTGGCTCTGGGCCTGTTTGTGCTCCACGTAACGTAAACAAAGTCTTAAATTCTCTGATTCCAGCTTCTTAAATGAGTCGTGACAGAGATGTGAAACAGTCACTGTCCGAAAACATTCAACTCTGCTGCCAGTTTAAAGATTGTAAATAACCACAAGAAGAAAACAACCATGATTCATATCTGCTGTTGTCAATCGATCGAGTTTTGTCTATAAAATTGCCATAAAATGTCCAAGTTGCCTCCTCAGGCTGCTCGTTTTCTGCCCAACAGCCCCAAATAAAAAATAGATAGAATAAAGAAAAGCTGCTGAGAAGCTTGAACCAAAGACTGCCTGTGGTCGTGAAATACAATATTCATATCGGCTTCTTAAATACTTCACTTTCTTCTCACCAGCTTGTTGTTTGCTGACAAGAATCTCAATATTTACAAGCATCCTTCCTCCATGTTGAAGCTCGACATGTAAAACCAGAAGTCCTCGACCTCCCTGACAGGTACAACAGATGGTTATTCATGTTGCGGGCTCTGGTTGGTCGGTGGTTGTATTAGTATTCTCCCAGCATGCAGTCTGTCGTGTGTTTTGTTTTAATGAGATGGAAATCAGTCTGGATTGTGATGCGATGCTTCTTCTGACAGGCGAACGGCTTCACATATCTCACAATCTGGACCGAATCAATCCAGCTGGAGCTCCCGCAGGAATCTGGTTATTGACGATGTATTAGACACAGTGTGGAGGTATTCTGGTGTTAGCTTTAGCTGCTGAAGCACGTTAAGTCCAGATAAAGATGTTAGTGTCAGTTTTCTTGGTTTAACACTCAGAGCAGCTGGATCCTCCCCTCAGAGTTTCTATGGTAATAAACCGCCTCATTGCCCTGCAGGCCCACGTTGTCCCATTTGTTTCCATTCACGGACAATTTGCTTAAGCGGTCGGCCATGTTTAGGCAGTCACTCTGCTCAGCTGACTGGTGTTCAGCAGCGTCTAGTTTCCCCCCGGAGGTTAATCTGAGTCTCAGCACGCAGTAAAGATCAGTGTTTGAGAAATCAGCAGCAGCTTCACGCAGGATGAAGCAGAGGAACAACAGCTTCGTTCACTCTGCAGACAGATCAGATTGGTTGTTTTAGTCGTCTACATTCGCTGGTGATGCAGCTTTCCAATGTGGACGCAGCCACAGATCACGCTGCTGATAGCCAGGAGGGAGGAGTGTGATCCTCTGGTCAGCGTGGTAGAGGAATTCAGAGACCTGGTTCATGAACGTAACCTAAAACCAGAGTGTGTTACAACATCGAGAGCTACTGTGACAACAAGAAAAGCTCCTGGAGATCAAGGAATATAAGCTACAAGTCAAGCTAGCCCGAGCAGACAAGCTAACATTTTCTGCTTTTTGTCAGAATAATTAACCAGTTAGTTATTGTAATTATCAAAGCAAACTACCCAGAACAGACGTTCCTACTCTGGATTCATGTATCGTTGTTTTCCTCGTTACGAGTGACGGAGATTTGCGCCGGCAGTCTGAATAAAACCTTCAGCTGCTGCCGAGAAACACACTGGCTGTTTATTCTGAGTTTGTAGAAGGCGCTGAGTCATCACATCATTTGAACACCCGGCTGAGGCATTTAGTCTTCTGGCCTGAATTAAGAAGGTCTGGTGGGTTTGTGCTGCTGGGTCGTGTGTAGGTTTGAAAATCAATTTATCACGTTTATCCAGCAGAAATGTCAAACATTCCTCCGGCTGCAGCTTCTCTGATGTGCTGCTTCTCTCTGTTTTCTATCCTCGACAGTGAATGTCTTTACGTTTTCCACAGTTTATTGCATAGAAAATACATTTCTTAAGCAAAGGGAACAAACATTCACTGGTTTTAATGACTTACTTCTGAATATTTACAGATTTTCTCATCTCTCAAGATAGTAAAGTGAGTGATTTGGGGCTGAACAACTGAATCAAAATGGCAGATTAATGAGATAATAAGATAAACTTTACTGATTCTACACAGGTGAGCTACAGCATCACAGATTCAGTGAAGTAACTTTGACTTCCTGGAATATTAAAACATTATAAACATCTATTATACACAAAATAAAACACAGACAACCTAAATAAGATAACTAGATATTAAATAAACCAGGATAAACACTAACTATGAAGTGTTTTGATACAAAAATAGTCAAATATTATTGACATTGAACATCTAGTTGATGTTCTCGGGGTTAATTTTGATAAATAGTCATATTTTCTAGACAAACAGATTAATCAGCAGATTACTTCATCCGTCCCCGAGCAGCAGAGGACTCTCCCGCTCTGCTGTGGGCTCAGACATGAAGAGTAACGAGGGTTAAGAGTCACTAAATCAGACCAGATCTGTTAAATATAATATCCAGGACGGGCGCTCGAGGTCCCGAGGGCCCCCGACAGCGTTCCGCCTCGACTCCAGTCTGGTCCTGAGGGCCCCGAGGCTGTTCTCCGGCTGATGAGGGGTTAAAAGTGTTTGTAACGCTGGAGCTTATCCCGCCCACATCATCCATCCACAGGTTTTTTGCAGCAAAGCCTGGAAGCTGGCGTGCTGCCCGGCAGTTGTCAGGGCCTCCAGGAGAAGATGAGTCACTCGCACAGATTGATTTGTGCAGCGCCGCCTCTCAACGCTGCCACTTTAACGTCTGCCTCCACCCTCGTGACGTGTGTGTGAGGCCGCGAGACCAGCGGCATCGATCGGGTCCAATAAATACAGCCGGCGCTGCAGACGACTCTATCAGACGCTGACCTCGGGGCGCCGATATGAGCCGACCTCACTGACTGTCGGATAAATGAAATAACACTGGAGTCTTTATCCACATTATAATACATCACACAGCGTGGAGTCAATGTTTTCCTCACTGATCAATCTGATTGTTTGCTCGTTAAATGTCCCCAAATATCTTTTATTGTCCAGCACTCAAACAATTTAAATTCACAATGATTTGAAACTAAAAAACACAGCAAAGCATCAAACTGGAGGAGCTGGGAACAGAATATACTGACAGAATGCTGTAAAAACTTTAAAACTCCAGATTCACAGCAGACAGGAGACATCAGTGACGATGGACACCAGCTCTGACCTCTGATCAGCTGTCAGGGTCCTCAGCACCAGCTGTCCAATCAGCTGTCAGCATCTTGACCTGTGACCAAACATCCAAACTATTGATCGGCTCAGTTTGGAGTCCTTCCTCACATCCAGTGTTTTTCAGGAAGTACTTCTAGGAATGAATGCTATCAAGCTAAACTCCTCTCATGCAGGATATTCATGATCATCCCTCAGGCTGCACAGATAATTGAAATATAATCACCTTATTTCTCAACTTTAACCAAAGTGAATCCTAAAGATTCGATCTCGAGACTGTTTGACAAACTGAAACCTGAAACCTAACGGGGACGTGCCTGGATTCCTTGTGTCACGATCTTGGACTGGAGAACAAACCTGGGAACTAACGCACATCTAGCAGACTGAGACAAAGCGCTGCTCTGTTCCCTGGTTTTGTTCTAAATATCAGGAATCGCCTCAGTTTCTCTGCAGCACAGAGTTATTTTCACTGCTGACCTTTGGAAGCTCAGAGAGGGAGGCAGCAGAGCGCTAACGAGAGCAGCTGAGGTGGATTAACGAGGTGATCCAGATGTTCCAGTGGACACTTCTAACCTGCTGCTGCTGCTGATGCTCCCTCACAGGCCTCATTAACAGAACAAGCTGCTTCAGTATATTTCAAACCATATTGACTTTAAGGTTTGAGTCAAAGTTTATTTGTAGATACTAAACGAGCCGCTGCTGCTTCATGTTGGTCCCGAGTGAGTAAACTGCACATTATGATTCTTTGATTCATCAATTTATGTGATTTTCTTCCAGGTTTACGACACGACGCCGTCGTTTTCCATGTTTGTTTTATCACGTATTTATTTATTCTGTCGATTACTTTCTGGATTAATCGATTAGTTTAGTCGACCCAAAGATGTTCAGACACCAGAAAGTATTCACACGTAAGAAGCTGGAATCAGAGAATCTGGACTCAGACTGACGTAATCGATTAATCGTTAATGATCATCTGAGTATTTGTGTGTTTGCCTCAGTGTTCATGTTGTTCTGTAAATGCCATTTTCACTGTAACTAATTCAGTATTGTTCCCTCTGCACTCTCTCTCCCTCTTGTTGATCTGCTTGCTTTGCATTTGTAAGTATGTTTCTATTTTTTTATTTTAGTTTTAGTGGTTTTTCTTTAGTGATCTGTCTTCCTGTAGAAGTAGAGGTTTTCTGCAGAAAGCCGATTAACGCTCTTACCTTGAAATGACCTCACTTCCTCCCAGCGGCTGCGCTTGAAGCCCCTCCCCCTTTCTACCTCACCTCCATCCTCCCATCCCTCCCTCCCTCCTCACACTCTCTCTGATGTGTATTCCTTCCTCACCAGCAGGCATCTTCAGTAATGAGATCCGAGCTCGCTAACGATTAACGAACAGCGTTGCAGGTTCTGTAAAGACGCAGCAACGTGACGATGCAGAGTCGGGTCGGGCGATCTGATGTCAGATGTTGACAACAGTCGGCTTCTGATTGACCTGCAGATCAGCGCAATTTAGATCTTAGATCGTGATATGACGTCTCGCCCTCCTCTGAACTGTATTTTTAACTTCTTGGCGCTCCACACTCGAGTCTTGGAGTCAGAAATTCAGGTTTCGTATGTAAAGAATTCAGGACTTCAGTTTGACATCCTGGTTTGCTGACTGGACAGAAATATCAGCTGTCAAGTCCACTGCTCGTTGGGTTTCTTGGGTGATTTCTGTCATTTTATTTTGGTGATTTTATTTCGCTTGTAATTCAGTGAGTTAAGTTTTTATTTTGACCCAAGCAGAGTTGGAATAGTGGAAAGACTAACGAGGAAATTAAGATCGATCTAGTTTGGTAAAAGAGAGAAACTTTCATTCTTTTCTGTTTTTAATTTGGAAGAATATTCATTTTCTTGATATCCTGTGAGTTTATTTAGAGAGTTAAGATAATTTATTGAACTTTGCGAATTAGTTCAGACACCCACAGCTGTGAGATGACGTCGGCGACCGTGCTGACAACAGTAGAGAGAGAAACAGCTGCTCGCTTGTTGACGTTCACGTGCTGAGTGAACAGATTACTGTTGGAGCGTGGAGGTTACGAGCGTGGAGGTTGTTGTTGTGTCATGTAGCGACGGGGATCTGGGAAACAGTACGTGAAGCTCTGAAGGTTTAATAAACTGGAGTTGAATACGTGACTGTTGCAGCGGAGAGTTTATTTTGTTTCGGCTTGAAGCCCAGTTTTTCTCCCTCTGAATTTCTGACGCCCGACTCTGCATGGAACCGTCAGTGCAAATAGAAGTGACGGTCAAAGACTTGGTCTCAGTGTTTCCTCTGTTTATTCTTCACCAGAGTGGTCCAGGAAATATTTAGTGGGTTTAAAAGACATTTGTTGGGTCTTTTCCTGGGATTTGTTGGCAGGAATGTAAAATATAGAATAAGCTCCTCTTGTCTGAACACAAGAAAGGAGAAGCAATGATCCAGAAAACGGTTCAGGATTTTATTAATGTATGAAAACCTCCAGATTCAGTCGACCTCTTCACGGTCTTCATTTCCTGATGGCTCACTGCTCCTGAACCGCTGCAGAGGAAACCCTGTTACTGCCGAGGCTGTCGTGACAAACTGCTAGATTTCTGCTCTCATGTCTCCGAGGATGCAAACGCAGCTTTATGTCAGGTCGGCTGCTGCGAGGAGCCGCTTCACCTCCAGACATCCTCTCCTAGCGCGCAGGCCCGTGCCCCATGATGCATTGCAGGACAGCGTGCGCCTGGGCACCCAGAGCTTTGCACAAATCCAATTTGGTGTTGATATGAATCATAGCAGAGAGCCTGCTGTGAGCTGCTCGCCCCATCTGCCTCCTGACACGCTACTAACTTTCCTCCCAGAGACGACTTAGTGTGGAAGCTCAGAACACCAGCCGGGCCGCAACGCCACGTTATAATGTCCATCAGAACGATCAGTTACAGGACTGGAGATAATAAACACATTCACTGGCTTCAAAATCAAATGTGAAGTGCCCGTCGAGCACAATGAGGCCTGTGAGCACGTTGAAGCTACAACAGTGAGTCTCCTTCTGTTTTCTTTGAGCAGATATTTCATGACATAAAACTGGAATCATCTGTAACTCTACATGATATTTCATTTAGAGGATAATATAAAAACATATACAAGAAATGTTTGTCTGAATACATAACAGATGGTTCGTTCAGCAGAACCATCTGGAAAGGCGCCGGAAAGACACAGTGTGGTTAACGTTTGTTAATTAGAAAGACGTTGACCAAAGCACAGTAACCACACTGCGTCTCTCCAATGCAACATCTGTCTAACATCTGAGAAACACGTGTGTGTATCCGACTCGACACCATTTGGAAAAAAGCAGAGACTTGACAATAAACTAAAGCATCACAGTCTGGTCCTGCTCAGCTCACACCTCGCTGCTCGCTCAGCTCCGTTGACTTGGTGATGTTGTTGCTAGGAGCTTCATCTCAGGGTATTTAACCGACAACAGCTCAGACTGCACAGTCGGTCAGTCTGAGGCTGGTGGTCGTTTCTCTGCCACTGAACAACTCTGCACTGATGTGCCAGAGGCCTCGTCATCACAGTTCACTGCGACACCGCCACCTCAGTCGGCGTGGACGAAGATGCCCGTAAGGCAGCAGCACTGAGTTACTTGTCATGAAATATTTGTAGTGTCCTGGTCTTCATGAGCTGCTTCTGTCCCCAGGATTGATCCAGAGGGCTGTAGAGAGTTTCATTCTGGGTCAAGTTAATCTGCTTTTAAAAAAAAAAAAAAACCAAATCGTTCCTGGCTGGTGTTCTAGCAAGTAGACAACAAACAGTTAACGCTACATTGGCCTTATTCCAGCGTACTTACCTGTGGAAACACCTGCACCGAGCGAGTCGTTTCCACTGGCTGTAAACTGAATAAGGTCAGCGTGACGTCATGTGTTCCAGTGCAGTGTTTGATTATTACTCACAGCTTCTCCTCGCGGTCAAAAAGCTTTTTCTTCTCCTCCCTCTGCTGCAGTTTCCCCTCCATGTTTCCACCTAACTGTCGACTTTCTTTTCTCACTTTTCTGTCGGTGTGTTTTTTCCCTGTGTGTTTCCTGCAGGAGAAGGAAGGCCGGCATCCTGCCCAGCCTGGAGGACCTGCTCTTCTACACCATCGCAGAGGGCCAGGAGAAAATCCCTGCACACAAGTTCACCACAGTGAGTCGTCAGAACAGGAAACATCGCCCAGGATTAATGTTTGGAATCACTAGATCCTTATAAAATAAAAGGAGAGGCCTTTACTGGAGGAGTTATGGCTCACTTGAGGCAGTGAATGTCTCCTGGTTGAATTATGAGCAGGATAACTCCTGTTGTCAGGCTCTTCAGGAGTCTCAGCTCACGGCTCGTAGCTTTATTGATTTGTTGTCAGGTCCGTCCTGATCATCATGTTCCCTCCTCTCTCTCTCTCTGCAGGCTCTTAAATCCACGGGGCTTCGCACAGGAGACCCTCGGCTGAAAGAATGTATGGAGATGCTGAAGGTGACCGTGAAGACGACGTCTGACGGGGCGCTCGACCGACACCTCTTCAAAAAGTAGGTTTTTATTTGAACCCTTCATGTGCAACCAAGGAGACGAATCCCTGCAGCTCCACGCTTGTTTAAAACTCTGCCATCGTCCTGATACGTAGATCTTTCAAGGTTATAAAGACTCAGAAACTTGTATTTATCTTTTCCAGTAATATCCTGCTGCTGTTCCAGCTTTACTATCAGCATCAATCTTTCATCAGAGTCTATTAAAGGAATTATTAATGCTGGTCAGAGTCCTGCGGCAGGAAAAGGTTTCCTGCACGACGTTAATTATTCATCACTCCTCAGTTTGAACTTGGTCGGTCACGTTGTTGAGGTTTTCCTCCTGCAGGATCCACTCGAGCGCCGTGTTGAGGAAACAAAGCAGTTTGCAAATGAAGAAGTGAGATAAACATCGGATCTTTATCTGATACGATTGTTAGCAAATTAGCAACCCTCGCTAATGTTCCCACAAGACGTTTTTCGAGGGTGTTTCACAGAAAACCTGAGTGTGTTTTCTTTAATGAACATTAACACAAAGGCTGTAACTTCTGATTAACGGCTTTTATTTAATGTTCCTCTCTGCTCCAGGGGCTGAGGAACAAAAGCTTTTAGTCCTCCAGCATGTTTTAGTTTAGTGTTTTTAATGTCTTCATGTGTAAACTGCAGCATCTTCACGTCTGGTGATAAAATGAAACATCTGTTGAAGACATTTAAAGACAGATCAGTGGTTTTTCTGATGGAACTGATAAAAAGATGAAACAAGCGCCGTCATCCGGCTCACAGAGCGACCTTCGCCCGACCTACACCAAAGGTCGAATCAGTTCTGTTGCGAGCGTGCGGTAAAACACAAGGTCGCTGCTCTGAAACCACAGACTCGTGTGGCGGAGCAGCGTTCTGAATGTCACCATGATCAAAAGAAGCAGGAAGTCGTCAGTGTTGGTGAGAAATCTGCTCGCCGCTGTCAGCATCATCCTTTTTACTAAATGGATTCTTCCTGCTGGTCAAAACCACATTACCCACAATGCAACTTGACCTCAGGCAGCTTAGCTAGAGATTAGGGTTTGTTATGCTTCATCAGCTGCAGAAGAGACTTTCAGATTTGTTTCAGTTTCAGACATGTAGCTCAAAATGACGCTGACTCAGAGACATTCATCAGACTTCACACGGCTCCTTCTGGAGAACTTAAACCTTTTTTCACACATTTAAAAGGTCGATCAGTGTTTCCTAAAGAACCAGAAGACGTCCACAAATGTCTTGTTTTGTCCACAACACAGAGACATTCAGTTCACCGTCACAGAGGAGGAAAGAAACCAGAAAATAGAAAACACAAAATGATCTGGATAGTTGGCAAAATTCATTCTGACTGAACGTGTCCAGATTAAGATTTAGTTTCCTTTTTTAAATTTGGAAATATGACATTAAAAAAGTCGCTATAATTAGATGGAAACTGTAACACAGCACCAGTATGAATCACGTTTAGCTACAACATCTGAAACCACAGCTGGAAACACGTCTGTGTGAGTAAAACAGTGTGAAACCCGGCTGCTTCAGCACCGCTGCCGCCAGGGGAAACGATGCTGAGACAGAACTGGGTGACAGCTTGCGTAGCGGCGTCGTGGCGAGTCGGGGCATATGACAGCTCACCAGGGAGCTGAATCCTCAGCCAACAGACCCCGACGCCGCCTCTCCTGGCCGGGATCCATCACATCCGCTCCCCAGGCTTATTTATAGAGCTCAGAGAGAGGCACGTGAGCGTGGCGTGTTGTCTGTGCAGGGATCCTGTGCTGCAGGGATTACACAGGGTCTGATGCAGAGAGAGAGCTGAGCCACAAATCTCTCTGCTACCAGAGAGGCACCGCTTCCACCTCACCGACCCGCCTGGTGAAGAGGAGTCGTGTGTTTACTGTCCGAGCTCCGTAATCGCTCAGATAAAAACATTCAGAGGTGAAGGCAGCGAACCAGCGTTTGCTCGCAGGTTCCCAGAAGAAAACACTTGATTACATGATATTTAAATCCAGGAGCAGATGTGTCTCAGTGGCAGCTGCTGTGTGAAGAACTGGACCAGTTCAGGGAAGATTTATGACCCTGAGTGACGAGTGTGAAGCCAGTGTTAGTTTTAGGCTTAACTGTAAACTCTGTGAGGACTCTAACCTCAGAACAAGTACTCAGTACTCACCTGTACAGAGCCAACCTCTCCTCTGTCTAATGAAGAAAGTGTTGAGGGGAGGAGAAACATGCTCAGAGACAATAGAAGCAGCTCTCCTGAGTCTGGACTGGAGTCTGGACTGGAGTCCTCACCTGGTTTCTCTCTCCTGTCTCAGGTGTGTCCAGAGCAACATCGTCCTGCTGACTCAGGCCTTCAGGAAGAAGTTTGTCATCCCGGACTTCCAGTCCTTCAGCGCCCACATCGACGATCTCTACGAAAACGCTAAGAGCATGTCAGGAGGGCAGGTGAGTGATCCCGCATGTGCCGTAATAAAAGTCATGAGCCTGATTATAAAAATGTGCTTTTAAAGAGGATTTCTGCGTGTCATGTGTTGCTGTAGGTGGCCGACTACATTCCCCAGCTGGCCCGTTTCAGCCCGGATCTGTGGGCCGTCGCCTTGTGCACCGTCGACGGACAGAGGTACGACCGACCTGCTGATTCACTGATTCTACAGCCTTTAATTCACAGCTAAGACGAGACGATGACGAGCTGAAAATAGATCTTTGATTATAAAAACTACTATTAACAGAATGTTTTTGTTTTCGTTGACGAGACGAGACGAACATGCTGAATATTCAAACAATGACTGATTTTTTTCCACAAGTGTGCGTCCAGTCTGTCAACAACTAAAACTACGAGGGATAAAAGATTAAATGTGAGACAAGCAGCAATCAAAAGAAATCTTTGACATTTGAAATAATAACAATAAACTTTATTCCTAGAGCACCTTTTATGCAAGACATAACAGACTAAAATACAACTTCTCTGTATTCAGAGTGAAATTGAATATGGAATATCGTCAGGAACATTAGAATAGTTTCATCTTGTGTGATTGATATCTGTCTCCTCCTCAGGCACACTGTCGGCGACACCAAGGTCCCGTTCTGTCTGCAGTCGTGCGTGAAGCCGCTGAAATACGCCATCGCCGTCCACGACCACGGCACGGAGTACGTGCACCGCTTCATCGGCAAAGAGCCGAGCGGCCTGCGGTTCAACAAGCTCTTCCTGAACGAGGACGGTGAGGAAACACTCGCACTCTGTCGCTGTAACAGGATCCGTCTCCGGGCCTGTTGCTATGGAGCCGGGATGAATTGTTAATGAGAGGTTTCAGCAGCGCGGCAGAATAAAACCGAGAGGAGTCAGAAACAGATGATATCACAGATGAAGTACAACAAGCTGCTCGCGTTACGGTTCTGTAACGTTTGGGGAAAAAGACGTTCAGCTTTCAAACAGATCTGCAGGTTTTTATTCTTCACGTCAGTCCTGCAAAATCTGTTTGTATCAGCCAATCAGCTGTAGGTCGCCAGGTGAACAGATGCAGTTTCACTGGACATTTTCTAAGGTTTAAAGTTGAACAAATGTGATAATCAGTTAATTATTTAAGTCATTTATGAAGCCAAAAATGTCCAAAATGTGTTTTTGTGACGTTAAAAGACACCTTGAATCATCTTCTTCTTATTTTCTAACATTTTTTGGATTCAACATTTAACTGAAGAATTAGTCTCATAAACGATCAATAAAAAGCAGAAAATCAATGGAGAGTTCACAGGATTTTAAAGGCTCATTCCACCAACTTTACCCTTTAAAGTCAGTGCACCGGTCGTGCCTGTATAAACAGTTGCATGATGTTTTGAGCTCGTGACCTCCCGTCAGGTCACTGTGATGTCATCAAGGTCATCTCAGAAAGCCCTGTCTTGTTGCATCATGGGAAATGTAGGATACATTGAATCAGATCTTCTGAATGTTACTGAGAGCCCTGCGTGTGAGCGCGTCGCTGCTTCCTGTTCAGCTGCAGTTTGTGTAAAAACGTCGTATTTCTGAATGGAGTCTGGTGAGAAAGTTTCCAGGTTTCCGCTCTTTGTTGTTTTCGAACAGAGCAAAGAACTCTGCCGGCAGCGGAAATATTCCAGCTGTTTATTTTTAGATGCTTTTTTTTTTTTTTTTTTGACATTGTTCTGGCCTGTTGCATAAGAAGATTAAACCACAGAGGGGAAATGTGGGATCATCACCACATCATGTTGTGGCGTTACCTTCCTCGTTAGGTTGATGTTCACTCAGACATGTTTTCACCTCCGGCGTGAAGTCTTCCAAACATTTCTCTGCGCTGGTAATAACGTGTATCATCATCCACAGATAAACCACACAACCCCATGGTTAATGCCGGCGCTATCGTCTGCACCTCCCTCATCAAGGTAAGCTGCATTAACATGCCACATCATTAATCATTAAGAAGTTTGTATTTTAGAAGCTGATACGAAAGAATAAATCGGGCTCAGGCCCTCGTGACTGTCTGTGATTGTAGAGAAAGTTGTTTCTGTGTCTAACAGCAGCTAAAAAGAAAGAGTCAGAGAAAGTCGGACCGCAGAGGAAACTGTATGAAATAGAATTATAATCGTCTGGAGAACGTGTTTCCGCCAGATTACTGTATACGGGGAGATTAAGGTTATAGATAATCATGCTGAAAGGGGATTTGGTTTGAAAGCAGCATCGCTCGGATATCCTGCACACACACACACACACACACACACACACACACACAGTTCGAGTGGGCGGAGATGGCGAGCAGCGTCGGCTTTAATCACAGAAACTGCTGGTCCACCTGTGAGCGTTGCAGTGAACGTCCTCACGCTCGCTCAGGGAGCTGCTGGAGACACGAGAGCACCACCTGCTGATTTAACACCTCAATTAGAAAAAATTAAAAACCGTCGGTGCGTCTGACCCCGTCGCTCCTCCGGCGAACACTCAGGATCAGGAAGGTTTCCCTGCAGAGCGACGAGCAGTTTAATTACACAGAGACGATCTGCAGCTTCTCTCCACAGTTTTGGTGCGAGCAGCCTTTTAATCACGACGTCCTGGAGTTCAGGTTGTTCACTGTCTCGTGATACTGATGTCAGAAATTCTTCAGTTCAGACAGTTTTATCGCAGCTACATCGCGATCCTAAGATTTGTGTCTCCCTTAACGCCATAAATCCAGTTTTATCCTAAACTGATAGATGAGATTTCAGAGTCTGGAAGTTTCTGAATTCAGTTCTCTGCAGAGGAACACTTGCTGTGTCTTTTAAACATCCTGACCAACATTAAACAATCTGAATTGAATCTCCGCTACAGTGTCGGCTGCTCCGTCAGCTTCAGCAACAGGCCGATTTCAGCACCAGACTTATTGACCCGCCAAATGGATTTTAAGAGTAAAACCAGACTGCAGGTTTTAGCCTCATCTCAGAAAATGACCCACAGCTGGGCTCAGAACTCAAACAGAACATCAGCGTTGAGAGGACGTAATGAAAAAGGCTTGTGTCTCAAACAACAAAGCTTTACAGTAGCTTTTATTTTATTTTTTATCAGTGTTTTATTTCACACCAGCTGTGGATAAATGGATGAGCGGAGGAATCATCCAGCTGTTGTCTTCACATCTAACAGGAGCGACGACCAGGAGAAACTTCTAAATTTGAGATTTGTAGCTTGATCAGAAATCCAGATCCGGTCGATCGTTCCCGCCTGATGTGAACAGCCAATCACACTCCCCCTCTGTTGAATCCCAACCAATCACTGTAGAGATTTGCGTAGCTGCATCGCGATGATCAAACCAGGTTTTTCTGTGCATGCGTCCCGCCTCCTCTCTCCTCTCTGATTCTTAGATCTACACTTCAGATTTCACACTCGTTTGCAATGTTACCTGTTCAAGGCTCGTTGTGTGGTTTTATGTGTTGTTGCATATTTTACAGCATTAGGATCTTTGGGAAATTATGACCACAGCAACAGGTCAATGACGTTGGTAATTTTTCCTTTTTAATTATTTTTCCCCTCTTTTGTCTGGATTTGTGAGAAGCTTTTAGCCTTCACATGGCTGTTTTATGAATGTTTCAATGTGGCTTTTTTGTTTTTTTTTTATACTTTTCACCTGCATCCTCCAAAGCTGTTTATACGCCTGGATTATAAACAGCACCGCTATAAACGCTGGGTTTCTATCATACTCCATTCCTCTGTAGAGAAGGACCTCTTTTGTTTCTTTGAGTTAATTGTTTTTTAATTTCCTCAGACTTTAACTGATTCTGTTCGTCTTTATCAGTCATCCTTTTGAGTTACGACAGTAGAGACGCTCGTAGATAAAATCTCCTCAAAGAATCTGTTTCTAGCTGCAGACGATAAACTAAAGATGTGTGTTCACACTGCACGCGACATGTCAGACCAGCCTGTATACTCATAACTGGACCACTGTTACTGTTAATCTTTCAGTCTGAGTTGTTCTGGTTTTGGTTTTTGCAGGTTTAAAGACATTTACTTGTGGTGATGCTGGGTGCAACCTGCTACAAATCAAAGTTGCACCGTCGTAGTCAGCTCGACTTATTTAGCTTTTTTAATGAACTTTTAGTCACCTGACGGATGCTACAATCACAAACTGAAAGTGTTTTCCCTGTACAGCGCCAGCAACAGATTCAGATTTCAATTATCACGTGACAAGAATAAGGAGAGTTTCTTTATTCAAAACGCATATTTGGTAATATTTCAGATTAAATCGATTGCTAACAGGGAGCCTGATAACGTTAACTCGGGCTGCTCGCTGTTGTTTCAGTCCACAAAATGCAGTTTTAATGTGCAGCTGTAGGAAATGTTTGGACTGCTGTAGTGGTGGATTCCAGTCATTAAGAACTGTATTACACTTTAGTTGCTGGGATCACAGGACACAGATTAAGAAGTAATAGAGGTCAAAATATCCTGAAGTTTAGTTTTTAATTGTACAGTGAAACAACGGATCCTGCATTTACAATCATGCAATAAATAGCATCTTTTGTTGGACCGTATCTGCATGAAAACACACTTATTTTAAATGCTAAACGTCAGTTTGTAACTCAGGCTTTCTGCTCTGAAAACAATGACATAATCCAGGTTATAGGAGAAGAACCAAACCAGAAAATATTCACATTTAACGAGCTGGAGTAATTAACAGTTCACAGCTTCTCGGCCTCGTGTCCCTTTAAGACGTCTCGTGGCTTGTTGCTCATGTAGCTCGCAGTGTGAACGCACCTTAAAGTGAAACCACCTCACCTGCTGTAGACACACACCACATAAACACACCTGCAGACTGACACAAACCTGATCAGTAGTTAAAACTCTCTCACTGTAGTTTAGCTGAAATATTTTTCTTTGATACTTTTCCATGATGGTGTTTTTTTATCTGAGTGGATTAACTGTTTTACTTCACCTCCTCCTCCATCTCCAGCTAGCCCCTCCCACCTCTAATCTTAATTCATCGATTGGTTTGATTGGTCACATGACTGACGAGCTCAGCTTTTGATTTACAAACCGTAGTGATGTAAACTTGCACTTGTCGTAGTTTTAATATCATAGAGATCTGGATCATACATGGTAGTGCTAATGTCATGACTGGGTCGCTGTTTGATGTTCAGCGTGAAGCGGCGAGATTCGGTTTTAATACTGTGTTTGTTCTGTTTGTGTTTCAGCAAGGAGCAAGCAACGCCGAGAAGTTCGATTATGTGAGTGTCACTGTGCTGTTGTGTCTTTTCAGGAGGATTTTAGACTGCAGCTTTATGTGTGATGCATGAAATAAAGTGAGAAATGCTTGTCGTCATCTTTGTGTTATTATTTTAGCAGATAAATGTTTTTCTTCAGGACACTAAACAAGAAATAAAAAAAGTTTGATGTTTAAAAGACAAAGTCAAATATTTTCAGGATATTATATAAAACATTCATAGATATAAAAAATATCAGCTTATAAACATATTTTCTGTAATTTTAGTCCATTTAAAAAGCAGAAATGGCAACAAAAATGAGTCGTTATGGAAACTATAATGAATATTTGCTTGTTTGTAATCTTTGGTTTTGGACTGTTGGTCATCATGTACGTTGTGGAATGATGACGAGCATTTTCACGTTATTTCGGGCATTTTATAGATCAAATGATTAAATGATTTATCAAGAAAATATCTGTAAAGTATCTCAACAGTTTATTTGTCATAGCTTAGCATAGCATCGTACTCAGCTGCTAAAGAGGCAGAGAGTTCCCTCAGGAGGGGGAGGAGACCAAAAACGGAGCTAAAAGAGAGAAAATTGGTCGTCTGTAGATTTCAGAAACATTTTAATCTGCTGCTGCTGATGTGTCAGTGATGCTCTGACCACTTGTTGCCCTCTAGTGGCCAAAATAATCAGTTCCTGCCTGTTTAAACCACTTCTGTTTCACTGTGATATTTTACACCGTCAGTACTTTTCTCAATTAGCGGGTCGTTAACGTCTGCCGCTGCTTCGCTCTGCAGGTCATGAACTTCATGAACAAACTGGCAGGAAACGAGTACGTCGGCTTCAGCAACGCCACGTGAGTCAAACAGCACATCGCCACAGATCAAACTCACTGATGTAGACGATGTTTGTGTATAACCTGAGCTGAGTCACGATCTTCTTCTTCTTCTTCTTCTGTGTCCCAGTTTCCAGTCGGAGCGAGAGTCTGGAGACAGAAACTTTGCCATCGGCTACTACCTGAAGGAGAAGAAGGTAAAGTCAGCGTACAGATTAGCAGATTTGATTTTGTCCGTTAGAGCGATGAAGGTTATTTGTTAGTTGCAGAGAAGCAGCAGCAGCTGTTGACGGTGTTTTTGTTCCTGCAGTGTTTCCCGGAGGGCACAGACATGACCTCCATCCTCGACTTCTACTTCCAGGTGAATGAAGCTCAGAAACACAAAAAAAAAAATATCCTTCAAGTTCCAAATTTTGTTTGAATATACAAGAAGACGACAGTAATAATCGCTAAAATAAAATAAACCCTGTCTTGATCGTTTCCATCAGCTGTGCTCCATCGAGGTGACCTGTGAGAGCGCCAGCGTCATGGCGGCCACTCTGGCCAACGGCGGCTTCTGTCCAATCACAGGCGAGCGCGTCCTGAGCCCGGAGGCGGTGCGAAACACTCTGAGTCTGATGCATTCCTGCGGCATGTACGACTTCTCAGGACAGTTCGCTTTCCACGTCAGTGTCTCGCTCATCAGACTTCAGCATCACTCCTGGAATACTTTAGACTTTTTAATCGAGGCGTCCTTCTTCTTCTGTTCCCTCTTATCCAGGTCGGTCTGCCGGCTAAATCCGGCGTCGCTGGAGGAATCCTGCTGGTCGTTCCAAACGTGATGGGCATCATGTGTTGGTCTCCTCCGCTGGACAAGCTGGGCAACAGTGTCAGAGGCATCCAGTTCTGCACGGTGACGACTGTCTCACGTTCAACAGCGTTTTTAATTTAGACAAATGATATAAGTGTCGATGCTGCATGTTTCACTTTTCTTCTGATTATATTTGAGAGTATTATATTAAAACTATAACAAAGTACTTTAATAGAAGTCGTTTCAGTCCATGAATGAGCTGATTCTCTTGTTTCAGGATCTGGTTTCTCTCTGTAACTTTCACAACTACGACAACTTGAGACACTTCGCTAAGAAACTGGATCCTCGCAGGGAGGGAGGAGACCAGAGGGTGAGTCCTGACAGCATCTTCCTCCTCCTCCTCCTCCTCTTCCTCCTGCTCCTCCTCCTCCTCCTCCTCCTCTTCCTCCTCCTCCTCCTCCTCCTCCTCTTCCTCCTCCTCCTCCTCCTCCTCCTCCTCCTCCTCCTCCTGTTAAAGTCCTCAAACTGCAGAAATCATGTGATATCGTCACTCTCTGGAGGTTTATTTTTAGTCTCTGTAACGTCACTTTAACGCAGTAAAACATTTTTCAGACAGTTTGCGTCACTTCCTCCCACCTTGTCCTCAGCGGCCGGGAGGCTCGCTGACCTTGTGTGGAGCTTTTTTAATGCACAGCGCCATCTGGTGGCAAATATCTGTAACAGCAGGCAACAAAAACGTATTTATTTAGTGGAGAAACTGTTAAGTTTGTCTGTTTAACGTGTTTGTTGTTGTGTTTCAGGTGAAGTCAGTGATCAATCTGCTGTTTGCTGCCTACACCGGAGACGTCTCAGCTCTGAGGAGGTAAACCAACTCTCTCTCTCTTCATCTCTTGATGAGGAAGCCATTTTTTATCTAACGTTTGTCGTCTTGTCCAGGTTTGCGTTGTCCTCCATGGACATGGAGCAGCGGGACTACGACTCCAGGACGGCGCTGCATGTGGCTGCTGCTGAAGGTAAAAACACTGATACTGCTGTTAATGTGTCTGATGATCAGTGTGTGTGTGTGTGTGTGTGTGTGTGTGTGTGTGTGTGTTCAGGGAGCTGATGTGTGTGTTTCCGTCTGTGTTTCAGGACATGCCGAGGTGGTTCGCTTCCTGCTGGAGGCCTGTAAGGTCAACCCAGTCCCCAAAGACAGGTAACAGGAACTCCTGGAGATTTACTTGATTCATCGATTAGCTGAAAGCAAATCTGTGTCCAACTGCAAATGTGAGGATTTGCTGCTTTTACTTGTCATTAACAACACCCCAAAAAACAACTAAAGAGATCGTTTTAGAATAAAGATAACCTGTAGTTGTAGTTCTCCTGGCTTTAAAGGTGCAACTCGTAAGAATTTGAGTTGAAAACATAAAAAAGCTGCACTAGCTGCACGGCTAACTGAGCTAACACTGTTCTGACTGCTGCAGGTGGGGAAACACACCGATGGACGAGGCGGTCCACTTCGGCCACCACGACGTGGTGACCATCCTCCGCGACTACCACACCCAGTACAGCCCTCAGGAACCGACCGCCGACAAGCAGAACGCAGAGAAGAACCTGGACGGGATGCTGTGACGAGACACGGCTCCAGACAGGAAGCTGGACGGTTGATGTTCAAGAAAGTCAACCAGGACGAGTCGCTCTGAGGGGAGAGAGGTCTTAAACCAGAGAGGTCAGACAGGAAACTCTACAAACATCACATTAACTCCCTTTAGAGCAGCCAGCGGCCCTTCAGAGTAAAAGCTCCTCATCGTGTTAGTAGATGTTGTCGGTTTTTGTATGTTGATGTATGTAAACTGAGTGAGGACGATGTTTTTCTTTCAGTTCTCCTTCTGTATTTAACCATCAGCCACACAGCTGAATGCTGGGTAAATTCAGCTGCGGCTGGGAAATCCACTTTATTTTGAAAAGCAGGAAGGAGCGAATTTAGACGGTTACAAACCTTCCTCACTTCATCATCACAACATGGTGGAATGTATCTTCCCCCAAACACTGTGTGTGTGTGTGTGTGTGTGTGTGTGTGTGTGATATTTATCTATTTAAGATAAACTGTACATTCATGTAGTGTGTGTGTGCGTGTGTGTGAGATGAGGATGTATTAGTGTAAATACGTACAGGTGTATAGTTGTAGTTCTGTAGTCTGAAACAGGAAGTCCTCGCCTGGCGTCCGATAACCAGAAAAACAATAAAACGTGACAGTTTAAATTATTAATATTTACATTTTTGTCGCTTTAAACAGAAAATGAGTTTTAAAAGAATGATTTTTTTTGTTTTGCTATCTAATAGCTGTTTGTTTTTTTTTACCCCCAAAAAACTGGAGTTTTATTTTTTACCATTAAACTGTTTTTGTTTGATATTTATTTTGTTGTAACTGAAGGAAACACACGTGATGAAGTCGGCCAAAGTTGAGCTTGTAAACCAGATGTGACACTGCCAGCACCGACAGAAGCTTCGATTAGTGTAACGATCGTTTTCATAATAAGTTAGATTTAAGCTTTTATTTTGCATATTATATTTTCAATTGTGAGAAATTATGTCAAAGGAGACTCACTCAACAACAGAAAATATGAAGTTATGTGCAGCCAAACGTTGATTAAACCCACAGAACTGAAAGATTTAAAAAATCTAAAACGATCTTTTTTCTGTTGATCCATTAATGACCAAACTGCTGAACCAGAATTATTTATATATCAAAAATATGCGATATGAGAAAAGATGAATATTGTTCCGACTGGTTTCCAAACTCTAAACGTCTTAAAGTGAAACATCAACACTGAAACAGCTGATTCAGCTCTTAAATGAGCTGAAGAGATTTTCTGAAGCTGCTTCTTACAAATTCACAACAAAAGCCATCGATCACTTTCGTGAGTGGCGAGGAAAAAGTGCAGAGACGGTGAGCAGAACTGGACTCAGTGGTGCGGCTGTTCGTCCCATCCAGAACTCCACTACAGCTGCTGAACTGGTCCAAAAGGCCATTTAAGCAAATTTTAAAGCATCAAACAACCTCAGAAACCAACTTTGAAGCTCTCTGATTGGTTGTTTCTCGCAGCGATGCTCTGAGGGAAGCGTAGAAAGTTCCCCGACAGACAGTCAGAGATAGAAAAATGTTAAATCTACAAAAGTCTGACGTTTTCTACTGAACAAACCTGAAATATTTTCCTTGGTTGAGTGCACCGCCTCCTCTCGTTTCATGCTGTAACACTTTAAACGTTTCTTTCTTAAAATCACGGTTTTGTGCAGAGAAAGTGTCGACTGTAATGTATCACATGATTTATGAAAGTGTGTGTGTGAACACTCGGAGGACTCAGGAAGGTCCGTCTGTCCCCGCGGCAGATCTGAAACACTAAAAACTAAACCGAAGGAGCTTTACAACGCAGACAGATTGTCGTTGGAGTTTTTGTTTTTTAATCTGTCATACTTGAAGAGTTGTGGTTTTCGTGACAAGTGTTTGTTTTGTTCCTGAAGTTTGGATGTTGTTTCTGTGCGAACTGAACCAGGCGACCACCGTCTGCGATATCAACAATCCTCAGTCCGATTTAGTGCGACGTTTTTATCCCTCAGGTTGGGATCAGCTCGTTCGGTTTGAATGAAATTATTTAAAAGAAATGAAGCACAAAAAACTGAACTATTTGATGCAACAATTAGCAATAGAAATGTGATGATTGTAAGATGAAAATCAGCAATATGGATTTCTGTTTTGGGTTGAAACGAGCCGATCCCGACCTGCAGCTCCGCTCACTCAGCTGTCGTACGTATGAAGTGACGTCTGTGTGCAGCCGCGACTGAAGTATTCTGAATGTAACGTGTTTGGTGTCGTTCTGTTTCTTCTTCATGTATATTTATGCTGCTTCGGCTCACGGCGGACGGTTTTCCTGAGTGTCGCAGCACTTCAGATATTTATTCACAGATCAAACATTTAATAAAAGTGTAAAAATCAATCTGACGTCTGTGTTTTGTTGGACAAAAGAGCAGATATTCTGAATAAATGTTCATCAGACGGCAGAAGTGTTTTCAGGTCAGACTGCTCTGGACTCATCTCAGGTTCTGAGGACAGAGGTTCAAAACTCTGGTAACTTTTTACATTTTTAAGTCCAACATCAAGAGATCAGAACTTCTCGGTGACGCTTTGGCGAGTCCAACAAGAAGAGGAAGGATTGAAAGCTCGAAGAAACAGCAAAAATCCAGCGCTATCTCAGACGGAGCTCGACCGGGTGCTGCCCCGGATGCTGGAGGTCACAGGTACGATCTTTGGTTCCCTCTAAATCTTGAACGTGTTGCAGAGCGAGTGTGATGTCCATCATTGTTCCCGTTGTTCAAGACTCGTTATCTTTGTTTCGGTGTGATTTTCCAAATCCCTCTGGACTGACTGCAGTGGATCCAGATCAGCTGTGTGCAGGTGGTGCAGACGCACCGGGAGCAGCTTCCCTCCCGGCCAGTCACGGTGTGACGACGCCCCTCATGTGAAACCTGAACAGAGGTGAGAACTGACACCCAGGTGGTTCTGATGCTCGATCTGGATCTGGATCTGTCCCTGACTCACTGAGAACCTCATCACATTAGATTAATGGACAGAAACTCTGGTCTGTTTCCTGGTTTCTTGACTTCCCCACGTCAGTCTTGTTGCCCGTTTTATTTCACTGGAGTTTGTAGCAGCACATTTCTGTTGGTCGTCCCCTGAAGAGACATTTGTTTATTGTCTCTGACATCGTGCCTCTCCTCCAGACTGACATACATACAGGTTTTGTATATATTTTTATGTGGGTTCGTTCGGGCTGGCTTGTCAGCATTTTACCACCAGTAAAACAACAACACCAAGCAGAAGGATCAGAATGTCAGAGAAACAGTCCTCGAGATGTTCGAGATTTACTTGGAGTTTGAAGAAGATTTGATCTGTGCTGAAGTCTGCTGTCCAAAACTGATCAGAAGTTCTAATGAGGCTCAAATGAATTTTGGAGTCCAGAATCCCGAACACTTGTTGATCAAATAGTTCAAGATGTTACAGGTTACAGGTCTCTCTGGACTGCAGTTTAAGTGTTGTTGCTCGTGTCTGTACATTTTCAAGTCAGATGACCAAAAAGAAAAACTAAAAAGCTCAAAGATTTGAATCTGAAGAAGAAGATCCTGTCATAGATCCTCTGGCAGTGATGAAATGTTAAAATATCACTGAACCTTTTTATTTAAACGTTGGAAGTGTTCCAGTCTTACGCCCTTAATTTATCTGTCGTTGGAGTTCACCTGAAGCCAATTACCACCTCGTTAAAATCAACGAGTCGCTGCTCGTCTTTCATTTTCTCACAGAGTTAAACCCGACACTTGATCTGTGTTCACTCGTTGTTGAATTTAAGGTTCACGTTTTTAGAAAACCTGAAACAGGACGGCTGAGCTCAGACTGATCGCTGACCAGCATCAGCTGCTCATCCTGCTGACGTGTTTCTCCGTTCCAGAAAGAAAACAGAACTCAAGACGTCATGATGGAGTTTATTTGCCTGCTGTTACATCACTTGTGGAAATTAAAGCTAAAGACAAACGACAAACACACGATTATTTTTTTTCTTTCCCCACAAACATTAAATGAAACTCTGGACAAAGTTTCCTATGAATCAGCTTGTTTTCATCGTATAGCAGGATCACATTCTAACTTGTCGCTGTTTTACAGTTTTGCGAAATATATGTACATGAATAAAGTGACAGACGGTCTCGGCTTGTTTTAAGCCCCATTCAGACTGGATTCATTTTTTAAGAGCACCTTAGAAAACATGCTCACACTAGCAGGGGAGCTTTTTGGTAATCATTACGATGACAGAGTCAAATAAAGCCATCAGGAGAGCGAAAACCTCCTGAAATGTGTCAAATTTGTTCCATTTTGGCATCAGAATCATGCCGAATCAACAATTAGCAGGTCCTGTTTCCTGTGTACTCATGCGCGTACTGACAACTAACACTGGATTCTTTTGATCCTGAAGGACACTTAAAAACCTGAAGATTCTCAGGCAGGTTCTGAAGTGTCAACATGTTTTCCATGTTTGGATTTTTCCTGCGCAATGTGCAAGCTACTTACGGCAAAGTGAACGTTCCTTCTGTGACGTTAATCCGGTTCAACTGGGGCTTTATTATCTCTCCAACGTTCTGGTACCGACCCGTATCCAAACTCAAAAAGGTTCTCAGATCCCACAGCCGGAAAAGAATAAGAGGTTTAAGAGCATATTACATGATTGACCGAGATCTAAAGAAACAAAAGGCTCTGAAGGAAGAGTACAGTGTGAAGACCAGGATGGAAACTGTCGTCCTCAGTTTTGCTCCTCAAACTCTGCGCTCATCTGTGAAGGAGGAAAGAAAAGAACATTTAGTATTCTTCAACAAATCTACGTCGTCTTGTATCTTAAGGTGATGGATGGGTTCATGCATCTAACGTTGGGTTAGTAAGGGGGAGATGGTGGAACAGGATCACTGCATGCAACGATCAGGGCTCGAAAACAAAATGATGAAGCTAACGTGGAGCTTCTGGAGGAATTAAACCCCAAGTTTAGTATTTAAACACAACTGTGGGAAACCTGTGGGTGATATAACACAAAAAAAAAGGATACTAATGGTGCTGATGGCTACAAACGTTAGTACACAGAACAGATACATCAACTACTCAGCGTAGATCAACAGTTTAAAGCTGCGTCTACCTGAATGTCAAACTCTCCAAATCCTGTTATCAGATTGTTGGCCTGGAAACAGAGCGAGAAGAACATCACAGAGACGGACACACAGCCTTATTTTAACATTTATTTACATCCGTCGTCTGTTTTCTCGCTGCTCTGACATCAGAGGGGGAGTTGGGCGGTGTGTGAACTCACCACGGCGTCGATGTCTCGGGGGCTGACGTACTTGGACAGAGCTTTGTAGTCGTCGGGGGACATCGGCATCATGTTGTCCTGCAGCCTGGACGGATGTCTGCAGCGACAGGACGGAAGAGCGTCCACATTCAAATCTGTTCACGCAGTAACGTCACGTCAATGATCGTACAAATTCAACGCTTACACTTCTGAGACCGATATGAGCTCCGTCTTCATGTAGCCCGTCCTCGCCGGGTTCTCCACGTCCATGGGCTCTGGAGCTGGAAGACAGATGAACATTAAGCGTTAGGTCGCATGTGGAGCTGATCCAGGTCCACCGTACTGAGGCCGTGTGACTTACTCTCTGTGAGTTTGGGGTAGTACTTCCCGAAGGCCTTGTCTTTCGGGATGTCGGGGTAGAGGAAGCGCAGCGGGTTCTCGGGGATGTTCTCGGCGGCCATCACCTTGTAGGTGCGGATGATGTCGGGCAGGGAGACGGCGGACAGCTCCTTCTTGGTGTACGGCTCCACCGAGTGGAACACCGGCTTGTCTGCGTTCATAAAGAGAGAAGTCAGTCCAGCAGGAGGCGCTGTGAAGCTCTGACGCTCCTCAATGTTTCCTCTGCTCACCAAACACGTCGTGCTCGATCCAGGTGAAGGTGATGGCGCCCTCCCTGCTGCTCTCGCTGAACCGGAGCAGGAAGGTGCCGGGACACTTGTCGGTCAGCAGAGCCTTCTCCCTCTCTTTGCTGATGAAGCCCATGATGGAGCTGCACACGGACAGAAAACACTCAGACCGAGCCGGGACGTCGTACAAACGTCTGAAACGAACAGAAAGTGTGGCTGCGGCTCACCCGTCGTTCCAGAGGGAGAGCAGGTGTCTCTTAATCACGTCCAGGATTCCTTCGATCCAGAGCCAGAAGGGGAACGCTTTCTCGTTGGCACTCTGCTCAAGCACAGGAAACAGCGCTTAGCTTAGCAAGAAAACTAAAAGAGTATATTCAGAAGAGAGACGGAGCCTCAGACCGGCTGTGTCGTCATCTACAACTCTACCTTGCAGAACTTGGTCCAGGGGATCTGCCCCTCCGGGTTCCTCTGAGCTTTGGCTCCTGTCACGTTTACATCACACAGTGTTACAGCATGAAGGTGAAGTATTATTAATATTAATATCATTATTATTATTATTATGATGATGCTCTCTGCGTGGTTCCGTACCGAGCAGTTTGTCAGCCAGCATGTTGAGCTGCTCCTCGTTCAGGCCTCGCTTGGTGACGGAGGAGAACTGCCAGCTGAGGACCTCCGACAGCTGAGACCACTTCGCCGCCGGAGGGGAGAGGAAGAACTTCAGGTTCTGAGGATGAGGAGGAAACTTCTTTAACAACGGTAAACAGGTACGCAGGTGAAACAGGGATACTCTGAACAACATGTGTAATCAGTATCCGTGTGTGTGTGAGCTCGCCTTGGGCTCGGTGGTCAGCATGTTGTACCAGAGGATGGAGGCCCAGCCGCTGGGCAGCTGACAGACGTTAGAGATGACCACCACCGGCAGAGACATGGCCTGCAACAAGCACAACAACAGCATATAAATAACTACAACGTCATCTCAACCACAACAACATCACATACGTTTGTGTCGTCTGGTCTCACCTCCAGTTTGATGTCGAGTCCCGACTGGTTGAGCTGCAGCTCGGACTCGAAGCTGAGCGAGTGAAGCTCCTCGGTGACGATCAGAGGACCCTGAACACACCATCAAGTTGAAACTGTGAGATAATCTACGTGTCCTGATGTTAGGATCACCTACAGGAACAGCTTTCCCCTCCCTCGTTTCGTTAACGGCTCTTACCTCGTTTGTTCGGTTGCCGGCCACTTTCTGCTCCTTCAGTTGCTGCGTGAAGAAAAAGAACGAGAAGTTGAGACGGACAGTTATTTTTTTACACACTGTTTTAAAACAACAGATGAACAGGAGCTGAGAACAAACTGACCAGGTGTCTGAACTCGGCTGCCAGGCTGCCGTTCGACTCCTCCATGTTCATCACTTTGGTGTTTGTTCCCAAAATGTTGAACTTACGAAACCTGACAACAAACACGACGTCAGAGAGTCGATTCAATCGTTCAGTTTATTCACATTAAATGAGAATCAAAGCATTGTTTCTAAAGACACTCGTATATATTGAAACTGTGTGTTGTGTTGAGACGCACCCTTTCTTCTCTGTCACGTCTCTGAAGAACAAGAAGAAGAAATGCAGAGTTATTTAGCAACATGTTCACACACTCTGGTATGAACAGTACAGAACAGGTGAATTAGAGGTTTGAACGCAGCTTACTTGTCAAACACAGCTTTGACTTTGAGCTGGTAATTAAACTCCTGCAGCTTCACCAGAAATCTGAATGGAGACAAAAACAAGTTCAGTTCATCTGAAACAGGAAGTGACGGCTTTGTTTTTTCCTCCTGCAGCGACACTTGGTTTCGTTTAGTTATTTCCTCCGTGGGACACGTTTGTGTTTCTGTGTCTTTACTTTTACTTTGGGTGAGAAACAAAGAAAACCACATCGGTTCCTGCGGCGCTTACCGCAGCTTCACGGTGAACTGGACGCCTGTTTTCAGCACCAGGGGTCTCTGAGGGTGGGTGGGCATGCAGGGCTGCCGCTCCACAACCAGGGAGCTGCACAACAGACACAAACACAGAGCTTCAGCTGATAATCCGTTATGATGTGATCAGTAACTGGTGTGTGAGCGCTCCCGTACTTGGAGAGGAGGTTCTTGAGGAGCTCCAGGGCGCGGGCCTCCAGGTACGCCTTCTTCTGTGTGATGGGGTCGCTGTCGTACGTGAACTTCTGCTCCAACTCCTGCAGCTTCTTCAGGTGCTGACGGACCTGCTGGAGAGACTCTGCCACTGCCGTGAACCTGTCGCAGGAGGAGGAGGACATGAAGAAGAGGTTTTATGTTGTCTGTTAGTCCCTAAAGGTCTCGGCTCAGGCTCAGACCCTCTCACCAGTTCTGCAGCTGGTCCACGCAGGCGTTCGGCGGACCTCCGATACAGGCGATCTGCTGCCGCTGCTTCCACTCGGGCAGCTCCTCTGAGATCAGGTCGGACAGCAACGCCTGGGTGACGTTCAGCAGGTCGGTCAGCTGGATCACCACGTCCTGATCAACAGAGACAGAGACAGACGTAACGTCCGCGTCGTCGGGTCAGCATCAGCTGATCGCAGGTCGTCATGGTTGAGTCTCGCTCTGCTCACCTGTCGCTTGGCTTTCAGGTCGAAGCACATCCTCCCGACCATCAGCTTCTCCTTCTCCAGCTCCTTCGGCGTCATGCCGTTCATTTCATTCTCTGCAGAAACACGAAGCGATCAGACTGACTGCACTTCCATCTCAAACCCTGAGCGATCGATCAGACCGCCGGCCTTCTCCTCACCTCTGTTCTTCAGCGTGTTGACCTTGAAGTCGTACTCGTCCTGCAGATCTTCCAGGTTCTTGATGTTCTGATCCGCCACCTGAATGAGAGGAAACGAGCAGACGTTGGATCCTTTCGTGACATTTCAGCAGCGTGAGGTCAGAAGCTGTGAGTGTAGAACTCGTCCTACCTGGACTCGCTCTCTCAGCTCCTTCACTTTGTTGTCCAGCTTCTGTTTCTCCACCACCATGGCCGACACCGTCCCCTCTCCCTCCTGCTGCACACAGAACCAGAACGCTTTCATTCACTTGTGTTGCGTTTATAGGAAGCTGGTTATTTCCAGCTCCATTTAAAGGTTCAGTGTGCAGGATTCAGAGTTTTACCTCGATGCTCTTGGCGGTGGCCAGAATCTTCTGCTCCTCCTTCAGGTTCCTGGAGATGATCATGGCCATGCTGACCGGATCTTCCTGGAACCGGTCCTGGAGAGACAACGACTCTACATTCAGAGTTCATCACCATATTTAACTAAACATCACGCGCAGAGTAAAGTCTGCGGTCCGACCTGCAGGTTCCTCTTGATCTTGCGGATGTTGTGCTGCAGCAGGAAGTTGTTCTCCAGGGCGAAGCGGCTGTGCTGGTCGTCCAGCTGAGCCAGGAGGTCGTGGAAGCGAACGGTGGCCAGCGAGTCCTGGAAGGCGACCGTGTCCCTGAAGAGGCAGCGGACACAGAACTACTGACTACATCACATCCCTGCTGCGTTCAAGAGTGCAGAATTTTTGGGTTTTGACACAATCTTCTTAATGCAAATGTTGAAGAAAACTTTATTCATTTTGTTTTTATAATTAATTGATTTGAATGAAAAAGTCACCAGCTTAGATGATTAGTTCAAGGACAGTGGAAAATTTAAAAATCCTTCTGAAACTCCTGTTTTTACAGATTCTAGTTATGATAAATAGTGTAGATAATTATATGATTATTATATTTTGATTCCAGTTCAGAAGCAATTTAATTGACTTGTAGTTTATATTTCATGTATATTTATGTTATTTTCTTTTTTTACTTAATCACAACTTTTAATTTAAGTTTTGACTATTTTTTCAGAGAGTGTTTTGTTAAAGAGCTGCGACTAATAATTATGAATTACTGATTTATCTGTTTAAATGATAATTTATCATTAATTTCCTTGAGCACAAAGTGACGTCTTCAAATGTGTTTTTTTGTCCAAACTTTCCCATTTGAAAAACATTTTATACAGAGTAATAAACTGTCTTTTATTAAATTAAAACTGTATTTATCAAAATATAAAATCAAGTTTAAAGAAAACAGTAAAAACAAAAGATGCAGCACGCCGATTAAAAGTTACTCCGTCTTCTCACCAGTCGATGCTCTCGATCCACCTGCTCAGGTACTGACGGATGTCCATGGGGAACGAGTCATCGTACAGCTGGTCCACCTGCTCCAGGTACTTACAGTCGAGCATCTGGAGCTGGCACCACTGCGCCATCTTCTGGGGAGACAGAGCAGCTTCATGACTCTCAGCCTCTCAACTCTTGGTTTTTAAAACACCAATACTGATCGTTTATCACCTAAAAAAACGCAGCTGAATTGTAGCAACAGTTGGAATTGATGAAATTCAAAGTATTGCTCAAGGGCACTTCTTCCTTTTTCTTCACTACACTGACCCGGCTGCTTGTTTACAGAAATCAGAAGTGCTGACTCTGTAATTATTATGTGTCTTTCCTCCTGAACTCATACAAGTTATACGATGCATTCAATGTCAGCAGGACAGGCAAACATCTGAGAGCTGTTTTTTTTTTTTTTTTTTTTACAGTTAACTAACTCACATTAGCTACAACTTAACTCCAACTACTGACAGTATTTTTGATGATTAAAACTCAACATAATTATTATCATCACTGTGAGCTTGCAATGGTTGATGAAGGAGTCCATAGGTTTCAGTTTCCCCGCTCCAGTGTCAGTCTATAAATCATCCCCCTGAGATTCTAGAGTTGTGTGTTTTATAATTTTCATGCAATTCTGCAGGAATATAAAAAAAAATACAGATATTTAATACACAGACTGATCTTCAGCTGTAAGTTATTCATTAAAACAACTTAACTTTCTAATATTCAAACTCATTAGTCATTACTGATATTATTTTCCACTGTAAGCTCACAGGAGAAGTCCATAAGTTTCGTTTTCCTCGCTCCAGCATCAGTCTTTAAACACCCCACGACAGAGAAACGCCCCCAAACCCACCTGGCTTTGCCACCTGTCAGGAACCAAACTCCGTCCAGAAATGTGACGTTTTAAAGGATTTCTTCTCCATCGCCGTAAATCTATGCATCACACAATGAAACCTACACATTCGCCGAATTGAAAATTGTTCACTTGTGAATTCGGCTCACATGTAATTCACCTGGTGTGACGTATAAAGTAGAAGTGCGACATTTGGGACAGGTTGGTGCTAAATAACTGATGTTTCCGATTTGAGGTGCTGAGCGGTGATAGATGACGTAAACCATCTATTAACACTTTATTGTAGATCAATAGAACTGCAGCTCGTTACAGCTCATACACGAGTGGAAGTTAGCGGAGTAAAATAAGATATTAGCGCTTTACTAATAGCAAATCCAAGATCAACAACTCACATCTGAACGTCAGTTTCATCACATTACGAGAACAAATATCGTATTTGTGCTACATTTGGCCACTCCTTGAGGAAGTAAGTGTGTAAACTTACCTTTTATTTAGAGGAAATGTGTAAAACCTCTGAGAGAAATCAAGTTTTAAGTCGGGGAAGCTCCAAAATTGTGCAACGAATGTATCAAGAAGGTGCTCCGCCTGTTTCTGCTGCTGTAGTGTAGCATAGAACTGTGCGGAAACTACGTCAGCCAACCACAGGCCAGGATAAACAAGAAGCGCCCGCCCCTTTGCTTGTGACAGCCAATCAGATGGCTGTATCCCGGCTGTTCTGTCAGTGAGCAGGCTTCCCCTTAATAACAACTATAAACAGTGTGTTTATCATGTTTTTCACGTAGTTTGAGCAAAAAAATCATCAATAAACACGTGCTTAGTTTTGTTTAATACAATCTAACTTAGTCCCACTATCTGTTAAACATATATTACATGATGAAAAGCAAAATAATTCGGATATTGAAGGAGGGAAGCCACTGAGCAGAAGAGCGTGAGGTGACCACGTGTTTTCAGAGAAACAGAAAGTAACTTCAGCTCTGAAACTAAAAGCTCTTCTATGATGCTGATCACTTTCCGTATCGATAAGGTCATCAGGTGCAAAATCAGATAACAGGATTTCCAGAAAATATGAAGCATTTTTGTAAAAACCCACATGTGTCAGCATGTTTCGTCAAATGTCAAATTTGGCCTCAATAATAATTTTTTTTTTTTTTTTAATGACATCATTATTATTATAGTTAATATGTGTGCATAGTGATTCTTAATTTGGGGTGGATAAAGAGGATAAATCTGAGAAGATGAAGATGAATAATAACCTATAAAATCCCTCAAAATCCCAATTTTTATGCCTTTTTTCCTGGTGAATCTTTAAATTGTGTGACCCTTTATACAAATAACACAATCTGAAAGTGTTAGAGGTGAAAAGCTCATAGAAGTTGATTTGTTTTGTAGCATGACAAAGCATATAACTGGTTTAGAGACTACACGTAGAGAAAATGTGAATATTTTGTCCAGCAGCACAAACAAATCACACACATGCATCCAAGCCTGTTAGTTCACTCACAACGTGTGATAAAAATGTTATTTATACAAATATTTGAGTCAGAATCAAATATATTCCTCACACACGTCAACGCTTTACAGTATTTATCCAAACAGAGACATTTATAGAATATCTAGAGCTCAAAACACTTCTGAAGCACACAGTTGACACTGTTCACCCTCTTTACAGCTCGTATTCACACTGCTGTGATTTGGAAACAGTGCAGGTTGGCGCCACCTGGTGGCAGAAGTACATACATATTTCTGAATATATATTTTGAAGGACGTTTTGGGTTTGACACTTTACAGCTTGTGTGTGAAGTTAGGGAGTGTTAAAACATCATTTCTTACACACTGTTAACTATTTTTCACCACATTCAGTCTCTGATTTCAGTCAATTTTTGACATAGTTTGTGAGAAAACCAACTTGAAACATCCTTGAAATCAGTGGATAGTTTTATTGTGGAAGCAAACATTCGTAAACACCACAGGATATTCTTTAAGGTGTAGCGACAAAACCGGGTGTTTTAACCCCAAAACATGATGCTTTCCTCAAGCTGACCAAGTGGTTTTTGTGCCCAAACCCTAACCAGAGCATAAATACAAGAGTACATTTGAAAAGAAAATGAAAAGAAAGGAAATATTACACAGGTAAAGGCTTTAAAATCAAACTTTTGGTACTTTATAAGACTCAAATGTGCGACAAAGATGCTAATGTCATGTATTTTACACGTGTAGCTCACTGATGCAAGGCTCCTCTGCAACCAACACCAAGTTCTCAATTGTCAGATTGTCCCTTAATGCAACATCACCATCATATTGTGCATATTTGCATGTCTAAGGCAATTAATTCTACAACATTAGTTTTTTAATGAGATGTTATCATTTTGATAAAATTGCACACTGTTGCACAATGTAGTAAAAAGTACCTGATATTCAGCACGTATCTCATTTTTCTACATGTATCAGAGTAAAAATTAAAATATTTGTCTCCACAAAGTTTGGAATGGAAGTATGAAGAAGCATAAAACATAAAAATACTCAAAGTTGCAACCCTAGTTGTACGTGCACATATAAAACAACCCAGTCACTCTTGTCTGTCTTGACTTAAATAGCAACAAACTCATAAAAAAATGCAAAATAAAACAAAATCCACTTCTTTTATCATCCGCCTTTAAAAGCGCTCATCTTTAAAATCATAAATATCACGATACCTTCACATGTGACTTTTTAGTTTTAGTGAGATTTAAACCCTCATGAAGCTGAATGATTCAGCCTTTTCTCTGTCATCTGCGTTATGTGGAGGAAGCCTCTGCAGAAAGTAACACGAATAAATCTGCTCAGTGATCCGACACCGGCTCACAGGACATTTTGTCCGCTGCAGAGTCACAAACCTGTGTCACTGGTGGACGTTCTGTTCCAGCAGCAGAACAAAGAGTTTTGGGTCAGAAACCCCCCGTGAAGCACAACAACAGTCAGGACATCTGCACTCGGCTTCAAATCAAGATCAAACCTCCCTCTGAGTTCACTGTTCCTGCCCTCACGTTGGACCCAAAACTCCCCACACTGTTTTTACTGTTTTTACCCATCAGTGAAGAAGAGAATCGATGAATTATTGTTTCCAGACTTCATGAAATGATTAGTTGTATACTGTTTAATGTCTTGTATCAGAGTTTATCTTAACACCAGCTAAAATCTTGTTTTTGCTGACCTCCAGTGGTTTAACTCCCCCTCCGGCTGCAGCGACCTCAGGTGGGGTGGGAGCATCTCAGGTGCAGCGCTGCTCAACCCGACGCTGTAAAACTGCGTCCTTCATTGTCCCGAAGGTACAGCAGTGAAACTGTCGCAGTTTCGTCAGGTTTAGGCACCAAAACTACTTGGTTACATTTAGAAAAAAAAATGTTTGCAAGTTAAAACAAGTTACATTTGGGTTTTTTAGTTTTATACTAGATTGGAACAGCAGACTCTGGTGGAAGTGTGCAGCACCTGACTGACCTGACTTCCTCCTTTGCTGCCGTAATAATTACTCCAAGCACTAGAGGTCGCCACCCGAAGATAAACATACTAATGGGTCGCAGTATGTTGCATTCAGAGGCTGTTTTTCAGGTGAGGAGGGCCACTTTGAGGGCAGTTAAATACTGCGTTACAGTCTTGTGTCAGGTTCCTCTTTGACCTGTAAATGTGTACCGCATGGAAGCGACAAAACAGGAAGAAGAAAAAATGCAAAATGCTCGAGAAGAAGACAGAAGAAGAGGCAAAACATAAGAAAACAGCTCTGAAAGTTTTTCTTATCAAGACAAATGTATTCAACCGTTTTGCTTCAAGGGTAAGAAAACAAGAGTACAAGAAAACAAACCGATCGACACACAACACACAATGACATAATAACATCACAACACACCTGCAACAACGTCCTTAACAAAAGATCTTTCTCTCTCACATCACTGTGATGCTCTCGAGAGCAGATCACAGCGAGGAGTTTGCAAACAAGCTTCGGGAGAGTCATAAGGTTCATGTTTTTCAAAATAAGGGCGCACATGGAAGACATCCTGCAGCGTTTGTTCTGGTTCAAGGCTCAAATCAGGACACGTTTTCATAAGACAGGAGGACAGGAAGCAGCAGGAGTCTGTCCATCTATCTGTTGAATACACAGTGTGCCTCCATATTTTCATATCTAGGTTTTTGTTTCTTAAGAATTAAATCCCCTCCTGATGATATACTTTACATACTACGATGAGAACATCACATTTTGCTCAACATGATTATTTAAACATGCTGATTCTTGAGGAGATAAACTGCAGTGACAAAACTTTCTAGCATTGTTCTTCTCTGTTTACAGTTTTCTCCTTATTTTGCTTAGCCTTCATGCTCACATGAAAACATACAATAGAAGTGACACAAACTTTAAAGGTGGAATTTATTCGAGAATGGCCAGAATTCAATGGTAGCTCCAAAACTGTGAGGGGCAGCATAACCGCTAACTGCTGCTGTAGCTATCTTTGGTTGTAGCGACTAGCTGCTGTTAGCAAGTAGCTCAGTTAGCCATGGAGCTAATGTCATCTCCCAGTGACACCTAACTAAGTGCTGAACACAGGCTCCAAGACTGACAGAGGCCAGTATAAAGACAGTGGCTAAAGGAAGGAAGGAGGCGATTTACAGTGGCTCTGACCAGGACTATGACTCCAGGGACGAGAAGACCAGAAAGACTCCCTGATGACAGTAACCAGGCTAAAAGAAGACTATCACCGCTTGATTTAAGAAGTGGTATTTTACACATGACCAGCTAAGGCTAGCTGGTTAGCATGTACCGGTATCAGTACATAAATAACTTTGACATGATGTCAACACTGTTGTTTCTTAACATTCTATTGACGATATTCAATATTTGATGAATCTGAATTTTTTGATTTTGTGTTTAAACATTTTTTTGAAACTGCTCCTTTTAAAAGTTAAATAAATTATATTTTCCAAATCCATGTGTTAACTGCTCAATTATCTTCTTCTTATGTATAAAAATATGTGTGACCTAGCAATCTGGATGTTTGGTGTTTTTAGTTAAAATTTGTTTTTGGTATTTGAATGAAAGCACAAAGTATGAGAGTAAAAACAACTTTAGGAGTCCTGTCCTTAAGAATACTCCTTGTCTCTCTTTCTCTTTGTTGAAAACAGTTCTTCTGTGGTCGGGTTTCCTCAGGAGCAGCCACAGTGGTCGACCACCATGGACGGGATCTTCCCATAGATGATCTGCTCCTTGCGGTTGAAGTACAGCATGTTGATGGGCGACATCTTGGTGGGCGTGCAGCAGGGCCCCGCGGTGCCTCGTGGGTTGGCCTTGTTCACCAGGTGTGCATGTGGATACTGCTGCAGGTGCATGAATTCACACTCCCCCGAGCAGTAGTTGGCCCGGTAGCGCTTGGGGGCGATGATCCAGTCCCAGCCGAACTCCTCGAAGTCGACGGTGAGCGGGTAGCGGCAGCAGCGCGTCTCTGCAGATTCCTCGTCACAGTTGAGGCCCGAGTCTCGGCGGGATCTCTTGGGGTTGTCGAGGATCTTCACTTCGATGAACGGTTGCTGGAAAGGAAATTAAAATGTTGAAAATTATTGACAACTTTCCTGACATGACAATGAAGGATTTTCTTCCTTCCATTACAAGTTTCTAATTGCAGATTCAAACTAGAACTCAGTAGATGGATAGGGTCGACTCTGAGGCCTTCATCCACAGTTTTAATCCTGGCACGCAGCCAACATCACAAACAACCAACAACCAAATCAACCATCCATCCATCCAGAACAAGGCCCTGCCATGTGAAAGTAAAAAGTGCCGCATCCCCACGAGGCCACTTGGACCCTCACTAAACGTCCAGAGTTATGCGATTATATTTTGGTAGCGCTCACCAGTCCTTCCTCTCCCGGCTCTGCTGAGGTGACAGCCAGATCTTCTCCTTTGGAGTCGTAGGCATTGATCTCGATGCCGTAGTTGGTCTCCGGTTGACGCAGCCAAGCCTGCAGCAGAGACTTGATGTCGATGCTTTGCCAGGATCCGGCGCCGGCGTCAGTGTCGATCTTCAGGGATCGGACTCTGATTCGGGTGTTGTTTCCCTCCTTTCCAGGTTTGAGGCGGGAAATCTGCAGGAAGACGGTGGTGACCATGTCGGCCGGCCGCAGGTGGACCCACAGCTGAGCGCGCAGGATGTTTTTTGGCTGGATCTTCGGACTGAGGCTGAAGAGACAACATGAGGACAACTCGTCCTGGGCGATCGGATTGTCTGGAAGAAGAATCACTAAAATGTTAAATTAACAGATTGACTTGGCTTTTGTGTACTGAGCTGGTTTAAAAACTGGGATACCAAATAATCATCATACACCGACATCAGAGGAACAAACAGAGACAATTTTACACAAAGAAAATAATATCTCCATTTATAACATATGTGGAATTAACAAGAATTCGTCAACATGAATATGGCTGTAAATATTTATGATCCCCAGAGGATGAACCCTAATTATCTTTTAGATCCTTTGACCTTTCAGCCTCTTGCATCCTTTTTTGCATCTCATCTTTGAAGAGATGACCTTCAAATCACGTGAGTGTATTTATTGACCCCATCACTTCTTCCAGCGCCTGAGTCGAATTTCTTTTATTCACTCTACTGGCAGATAACTCTCCAGATTGTGTGACTTTAACTTAGACTTACATTGTCGGCAGTGTGCAATAGGTGGCGTGAAAGTTAATCATTTGATATTATTTAGCAAGAGTGAAAATTTGATATGTCTCTCCAAACACTACGTATGGATTTATAAGTACCAACATCTCCAAAAATCAAAATGCTGTTACTATTTTAGGATTTAACAGTACAACATTACACTTTAAAAAGTGTTAATTTTCTTTGTTGAGCGAGATAAAAAAAAAAAAAAAATCACGTACGTCGAATATTTTAATTTGCAACAAAGACAAACTTTACGTACTGCTTTTACGCGCGAATCACACGCTTCTCCTTTTTACGCACGACTTTTAGAAAAGGTGCAAAGCAAAAAAGAAATCAGAACACGTGAGGGATCTCTTGGTTTGATTTATAAAAATCTCCCCTCTTTTGTGCTACTTGGAAAATCAACTTTACGCACAAGTTTTACGCACGGATCACACGCTTCTCTTTTTACGCATGAGGTTCAGAAAAGGAGCAGAGCGAAAAAGAAGACAGAACACATTCACATTTGTTTTACTTACGCTTGGTGGCCATGGTGATGATGGTCTCCGTCGTGGCGTGGTCCTCCTCCTCCACCCGCGGGTCGTACTGGTCCAGGAGCTGCGTCAGAGGAGGCGCTTTGGGCAGCAGCTGTCGGATCATGTCCCGGCTGATGTTGGGAGCCTGCTCGAGCCGCAGGATGCTGAGGATCTGGGACTTGATGCTGTGGAGCCTCATCTGCTTGCTGTGCTCCCGGAAGTCGCAGGCCGAGCACTGCTCTCCGCTCTCCGCCAGCAGCTTGGAGGTCTGGTTCATCTCCGCAGAGAAGCCCGCAGAGAGGAGGACGGTCAGGCCGAGGAAGACGAGCATCCTGGAGAGAAGAAGAGGTGAGTGCAGTGACGCTGTCTGATATGAGTCTGTCTCCGGGCCTCCGGACTTTATGATTGGCTGCCAGGAGAATCTTTTTTTTTTTTTTTTTTTTTTTATCAGAAGAGAAATTTAAAGAGGAAGAGAGATTTTATGATGAATACTTTGTTGATTCCTGTGATGGGTCCCGAGTTTAAATGTTCTTTTTTTAAACATCATACACAAAAGACCCCAAACTTTATTTTGTTTCCGTTTCATAATGACAGTTTTCATTCAACATCTTCGTGATGCTCATTTTGGGATTATGACCCTCTTTACATGTGCAGAATTTGCCTTAGAAACTTCATATTTTTAAGTTCTCATCAGTATGAAAGTAATCTGGTGACAGTTGTGTGTATGTCCACATGCACACTGCAAACAAGAAGTTCTAATGACTAATTCGGTTTGATTGATGTTTTTTTTTATATTGTTATTTCCCCAGTAAGTTCCCAGTTACAACAGTTGTTCGGCAGAAATGATGAAACTCTGTTTTGCTGTGAAGCTCCAGAGACGTTCTGTGGACTACGACACTTCACCTGACTCTCAATCAGCACTCAGCTGAATAGATAAGGACTGAATTCCTATTTTCAGTTGAACTTACCCTTTAATATCCAACACTAGCTCTGAGTAGATACAGATGAGGATCATTTTGAACACACAAAGAATAAGAAAATCGAGAGAAAGGAGAAAAAAAGAAGCTTTCAGCCCCCTGATGATAATTCATGGAGCACTTTCCAAAACAACTCACACATAAAAAGAAAATATAAACGAGCAAAGTGACAGAAAACAGTGTGAAACAGGTCAAAGACATTTATTAAAGTATGTTTTGTGTCTTCTGGTGCTTCTCCTCTGCTCTGCTGCCCTTTAGCTCCCTCTTGTGGTGAATCTCGTGTCCTGCGCTCTCAGTCTGACTTCATCCAGCCCTGAACTGATCTGACAACAAAGCTGCTTTTATATTGATTAAGCAGTAGCTCATATTACAGTAGTTACTGTTTAAATGTAGGCTGGTGCAAACTGACACGTTATACAAGGAGAGAAACTCACATGTTCTGCATTTAAAAGCTGAATTTAGCTGTTGAACTCATTATTTCACATCAGTAACAGTTTGGCTGTCTCGTTTCAGCTCAGTGTCTCTTTGTCTCTCAGGACACTCAGAGATCAACGACCAACACGTTCTACTCTTCATTGGAACTGCAATACCCAGAAATCCTCTGTGGTGACGTCACTAATAGTGTGAACATGTCAACCCCCAGACTCCCTTATGAAATCTCTCTATTTAGTGAGTTTTTGAGTCAGGAGACACTTTCTAACCTCCTGAAACGCTGTTTGTGACTGATTCTTCATTATTTGGGCCTTCTTGTAAATTCGGCATGTGTTAGCTGGTTGTGGGTCGTGCTGCAGCGCCCTCAGTCTAACAGGAAGACTCCCAGTCTGAACTCGCCTCTCTGGCTGTTTCCTCCTCACAGTTTACTTTCACTTTCTCTGACAAATGTGTCGCAGATAGTTTTCTCCGTCTGAACCTCCAGCTGAAGGTAATGTAATGAACCTGACATGTTGGACTCGCTAACACAAGCTCTACTTTACTCACTCTACTCGGGACGACGGAGGAGAAACAACTGCTGTGAAGAATATCTGCCATTTTGTGCCAATACCGGCTTACTTACTGAAGTGTGTGTGTGTGTGTGTGTGTGTGTGTGTGTGTGTGTGTGTGTGTGTTTGTGTAATTTTTGCTTCACGCCTCTTGAATTTAATCCATTAAACCAGCGATAACATTACTGACACAGACACAACATTACAACATGTAAAATGCAGTTTACTGACATTTGCAGCTCAATAAATCAACTTGTGAGCAAAAGATATTATCAGCTGCTGCAGAAACTGTTCGACCAATCAGGAGCTGCGCTGTGTAATTCTGCAGCTCATCTTAGTTTTTAACGTTTTCATTTTATATGTTGACTGTGTCAAACATTTTGTCCTTTTTCTCTTTTTCAAAGGTCACTTTATACTTCTTGTTGTAAATAATTGTTTTCTGTTCAAATTTTCATGTTTTAAATGAATAAAAGTCGATTTATGTACAGTTGATGTGCAGATGAATGATTTGTGTTTCCTCTCCAGATGAAAGTGTGTGTGAGATGAGCAGCATGAATCAGTGTGAGGACAGAGAGGAGGGAGGCCCTCCCTCTAAAACCACTGGACCTGGACCTGGATCTGGACCAGGACCTGGACCTGAGCCCAGCTGTGTGTCCTTCAAGAGTGACAAGTCAAATGAACGTGACATTAATTTTAAAGGACACCCAGCTCCTGCTGTAAAGAGGTGAGCTGTTAGTAACATTAATATGTGACTGATTCATGTTTTAACTGTGGAGAAAGATGTTTTCTGAAACCTGATGTTTATTTTCAGCTTCGTTCTTCTTCTCTTAAATTTATCCTCTCACTTTAGAAAGCTGCCCAATAGAACCAGTCTTCAACTCTTCATTTCACTTTATTGAATTAGTTTGGTCCAATATTCTCTGAAGGTTTATTCCTGATGTTTTCCACTATTTTATGGACAGAAGCTTCTGTGTCTGAAGACTAGAAAGTGAATTAACATCTCTGGTGGTCTTCTTCTCTGTCCAACAGGAGACCAGCCTCTACTGGACCTGGACCAGGACCTGGACCAGGACCTGGAACAGGACCTGGACCAGGACCTGAGCCCAGCTGTGTGTCCTTCAAAAGTGACCGGTCAAAGGAGATTATTACTGATTTTAAACTAGAACCTTCCTCAGACAGACAGTAAGTTGTTGTCCTGTTGCTCTCTGGTGATGTCTGTCCTCATTAAATCCAGTCTGACCAGTTGTCCTGATGGTCTTCATGTCCTCAGAGTGATGATGGAGGTCAGAGCAGGATTAGTATTAAAGGACAGGTTCACATTTCTTCATGTCCGTCCCTCAACAACTCTGACAGGACAGAGTTCCTCCTGTGGACAAACAGCAGTGACTCACCTTCTGCTGAACTCTGACCTGCTGCTGAGGAGAGGAAGGGCTGTGTGTTATATCTGACGTTACAAGGGCCCGACCCATCCGGACCTCATGGGGCCGGTACCAAAACCCATATGAAGAGTAAAAAAACTCAGCCAATTAGATATAAAAACTATAAAAACAAATGACTTATTTTCTGATCTCTAAATATAACTCAAACACTTGAGACAAAGATATGAACTGAAGGCAGAATATTGCAATATATGCAACAAAGAATACATTTTCACAAATGCATTTAAAGTTACGTGGAGCACTTTGAAACTCAGACGTTCAGTATTTTTTCTTACTACAGCTCATGTCTACATGAATATAGCTTGTATTTACAAATGATGAATTCATTATTATCTTTATATTTAGGCCATTGTGTCGTGAATCACACAAAAGCAAAACATTAAAAAGTCAGTAAATGTCTTCCGGGTCAAATCAGACAAATTAAATATCAACTGTGTAGGAAAAACAAACCAATAATTTAGTTTTTTGGTGTCAGATTCGAATTTTTCGCAGAATAAGATAAATAAAAACCAAAAAAAATACATAATGAATCATTTTTTCATTCTCCAATGTTGGAATCTCAAGCTTCAGCTTGTGTTTGTCTCTGAGTGGACAGACACAATGTGACTGATTCTTCATGATTCCTCCACAGAGTCGACCAGGAGAGCTCAGAGGTTCCCAGAGGTCCGTCTGTCCAGCAGCATCAGACACACCTGGACTCCATATTTATGGTCTGTACATGAACAACAACTACTTTTACATCCAGTCTGTTCACAATAATCTCCATGCTGCACTTTACAGACCAGTGGTGAATCTGTCCAACATGGATCTGATGTTAAATGTTGTCATTCACATAATATTCTGTTTCAGCTGCTGGAGGAGAACATTGTCACTTTTGTGAAAAACGAGCTGAAGAAGATCCAGAAAGTTCTGAGTTCAGATTACCCAGAATGCTCAGAGAGTCAGAGGGAGGATGAGGAGGTGTTGGATGGTGAGGATGAAGAGCAGAGGAGGAGCAGCAGAGAGGCATTTCTGAAGATCACACTTCACTTCCTGAGGAGAATGAAGCAGGAGGAGCTGGCTGACTGTCTGCAGAGCAGTAAGAGGATTTCTCTAAAGATTTAACATGATGGATCAATGAGACGATTACTGAAGTCTGATGATGATGAATCTGTTTATATATACAATCTTTCGAGGAAGGAAATTGTGTTGTAATAACTTAATGATCTTGTTTGTTGTGTCTTCATTTAGAACATCTTGCTGCAGTTTGTCGGCGTGAACTTAAATCTAACCTTCAGAAAAAGTTCCAGTGTGTGTTTGAGGGGATCGCTAAAGCAGGAAACCCAACCCTTCTGAATCAGATCTACACAGAGCTCTACATCACAGAGGGAGGGACTGCAGAGGTCAATGATGAACATGAGGTCAGACAGATTGAAACAGCATCCAGGAAACCACACAGACCAGAAACAACAGTCAGACAAGAAGACATCTTTAAAGCCTCACCTGGAAGAGACGAACCAATCAGAACAGTGATGACAAAGGGAGTGGCTGGCATCGGGAAAACAGTCTTAACACAGAAGTTCACTCTGGACTGGGCTGAAGACAAAGACAACCAGGACATACAGTTCACATTTCCATTCACTTTCAGAGAGCTGAATGTGCTGAGAGAGAAAAAGTTCAGCTTGGTGGAACTTGTTCATCACTTCTTCACTGAAACCAAAGAAATCTGCAGCTTTGAAGAGTTCCAGGTTGTGTTCATCTTTGACGGTCTGGATGAGTGTCGACTTCCTCTGGACTTCCACAACACTGAGATCCTGACTGATGTTAGAGAGTCCACCTCAGTGGATGTGCTGCTGACAAACCTCATCAGGGGGAAACTGCTTCCCTCTGCTCGCCTCTGGATAACCACACGACCTGCAGCAGCCAATCAGATCCCTCCTGGGTGTGTTGACATGGTGACAGAGGTCAGAGGGTTCACTGACCCACAGAAAGAGGAATACTTCAGGAAGAGATTCAGAGACGAGGAGCAGGCCAGCAGAATCATCTCCCACATCAAGACATCACGAAGCCTCCACATCATGTGCCACATCCCAGTCTTCTGCTGGATCACTGCTACAGTTCTGGAGGATGTGTTGAAGACCAGAGAGGGAGGAGAGCTGCCCAAGACCCTGACTGAGATGTACATCCACTTCCTGGTGGTTCAGGTCAGAGTAAAGAAGGTCAAGTATGATGGAGGAGCTGAGACAGATCCACACTGGACTCCAGAGAGCAGGAAGATGATTGAGTCTCTGGGAAAACTGGCTTTTGATCAGCTGTTCAAAGGAAACCTGATCTTCTATGAATCGGACCTGACAGAGTGTGGCATCGATATCACAGCAGCCTCAGTGTACTCAGGAGTGTTCACACAGATCTTTAAAGAGGAGAGAGGATTGTACCAGGACAAGGTGTTCTGCTTCATCCATCTGAGTGTTCAGGAGTTTCTGGCTGCTCTTCATGTCCATCTGACATTCATCAACTCTGGAGTCAATCTGCTGGCAGAAATAGGGCAGTCAACATCCTGGTGGTCTGACCTCTTTGGAGGCAAATCAACACGTCTCTACCAGAGTGCTGTGGACGAGGCCTTACAGAGTCCAAATGGACACCTGGACTTGTTCCTTCGTTTCCTCCTGGGTCTTTCACTGCAGACCAATCAGACTCTCCTGCGAGGTCTGCAGACACGGACAGGAAGTATCTCACAGACCAATCAGGAAACAGTCAAGTACATGAAGAAGAAGATCAGTGAGAATCTGTCTCCAGAGAGAAGCATCAATCTGTTCCACTGTCTGAATGAACTGAACGATCGTTCTCTAGTGGAGGAGATCCAACAGTACCTGAGTTCAGGACGTCTCTCCACAGATAAACTGTCTCCTGCTCAGTGGTCAGCTCTGGTCTTCATCTTACTGTCATCAGAAGAAGGTCTGGACGTGTTTGAACTTAAGAAATACTCTGCTTCAGAGGAGGCTCTTCTGAGGCTGCTGCCAGTGGTCAAAGCCTCCGACAAAGCTCTGTAAGTGTGGAGAAATTTCTTCAGAATGCAGTAAATATGCTGTTATTAACCCAAATAGAATCATTATTTTCTTATTCTGCTTATTATTCTTTATCCAGACTGAGTGGCTGTAACCTCTCAGAGAGAAGCTGTGAAGCTCTGTCCTCAGTTCTCAGCTCCCAGTCCTCTAGTCTGAGAGAGCTGGACCTGAGTAACAACAACCTGCAGGATTCAGGAGTGAAGCGACTTTCTGCTGAGCTGAAGAGTCCACACTGTGTCCTTGACACTCTCAGGTCAGGATTCATTATTTTATTTCATCATTTCATCTAACTGTACAATTGGAGCAGGTCTAAACCAGACAGGGTAAAAAAAATAATTGAAAATCTATAAAATGTATCTCATATGTCAGAAGATCACCAAAATAACTACATCTGATCCTGATGGAAGCATGAATGCATTTTATATAAAATGTGGGTCCGTCAGTCTATTCTGTACTCTTGTCCCGATTTACTAATCTCAACAACCACTGGATGGATTGTCATGAGGTCTGGTTCAGACATTCATGGTCCCCTCAGGATGAACTCTAAATACTTTGGTGATCCTCTGACTTTTCTTCTAGCTCCATCATCAGGTCGTCATTTTAATCTGTACAATATGTTGGTTCATGAACAAATATTTGCAAAAGTAATTTTATTTCCATCAGCTTCAGTTATACTCTACATTACTGCTGGTTAATTAATTAGTGAAAAATAAGATGATGAATATAATAAATGTTTAAACCTTGAACACAGATGTGCGCTGAGTCATCAGGACCCTCAGCTGATGTGTGTTGTTTTGTGTGTCTGCAGGCTGTCAGGCTGTCTGATCACAGAGGAAGGCTGTACTTCTCTGGCCTCAGCTCTGGACTCCAACCCCTCCCATCTGAGAGAGCTGGACCTGAGTAACAACAACCTGCAGGATTCAGGAGTGAAGCGACTTTCTGCTGAACTGAAGAGTCCACACTGTGTCCTTGAAACTCTCAGGTCAGGATTCACTATTTTATTTCCTAATTTCATCTAATTGTACAATTGGAGCAGGTCTAAACCAGACTTTAAAAAGACAATGAAAAAATATATATCATATGTCAGAAGATCACCAAAATAATTACATCTCATCCTGATGGAAGCATGAATGCATTTTATATAAAATGTGGGTCCATCAGTCTTTTCTGCACTTTGGTCCTGATTTACTAATCTCAACAACCACTGGAGGGATTGTCATGAGGTTTGGTTCAGACATTCCTGCTCCCCTCAGGATGAATTGTCATTACTTTGGTCATCCTCTGACTTTTCTTCTGGCTCCATCACCATGTCATCCTTTCATTCCATACAATATGTTGGTTCATGAACAAATATTTGCAAAAGTAATTTTATTTCCATCAGCTTCAGTTATACTCTACATTACTGCTGGTTAATTAATTAGTGAAAAATAAGATGATGAATATAATAAATGTTTAAACCTTGAACACAGATGTGCGCTGAGTCATCAGGACCCTCAGCTGATGTGTGTTGTTTTGTGTGTCTGCAGGCTGTCAGGCTGTCTGATCACAGAGGAAGGCTGTACTTCTCTGGCCTCAGCTCTGGACTCCAACCCCTCCCATCTGAGAGAGCTGGACCTGAGTAACAACAACCTGCAGGATTCAGGAGTGAAGCGACTTTCTGCTGAACTGAAGAGTCCACACTGTGTCCTTGAAACTCTCAGGTCAGGATTCACTATTTTATTTCCTAATTTCATCTAATTGTACAATTGGAGCAGGTCTAAACCAGACTTTAAAAAGACAATGAAAAAATATATATCATATGTCAGAAGATCACCAAAATAATTACATCTCATCCTGATGGAAGCATGAATGCATTTTATATAAAATGTGGGTCCATCAGTCTTTTCTGCACTTTGGTCCTGATTTACTAATCTCAACAACCACTGGAGGGATTGTCATGAGGTTTGGTTCAGACATTCCTGCTCCCCTCAGGATGAATTGTCATTACTTTGGTCATCCTCTGACTTTTCTTCTGGCTCCATCACCATGTCATCCTTTCATTCCATACAATATGTTGGTTCACGACCAAATATTTGCAAAAGTAATGGCATTTCCATCAGCTTCAGTTATAATCTGTGTTTAGTGCTGATTTGTTAATGAGTGAAAAATGATTTGATAAATACAATAAACATTAAACTTAACTTAAAGACAGATGTGCATTGAATCATCAGGACCCTCAGCTGATCTGTGATGTGTGTTGTTTTGTGTGTCTGCAGGCTGTCAGGCTGTCTGATCACAGAGGAAGGCTGTACTTCTCTGGCCTCAGCTCTGGACTCCAACCCCTCCCATCTGAGAGAGCTGGACCTGACCTACAATCATCCGGGAGACTCAGGAGTGAAGCAGCTGTCTGCACAACTGGAGGATCCAGGCTGGAGACTGGACACTCTCAGGTATGAAGAGTCCTGCTGCAGCCACAGACAGTCAGTGTGAGAGTCTGTATCTTGATTGTAGATGGTTCAGTGTCAGGAGTTCTGCTTCGTTTACTCCACCTCCAGATGTTCAGTTCAGTTCAGTAGTAAGGCAGCATGGCAGTAACCCAATAGATACAAGTGAAGAGAGGACGATAAGAAGAAGAGATGAATCTCAATGACGAGGAGGATTTTGGCACAAACACTAAAGTTTCACCTCTTTCTTCAGACTAGTTTAGTTCCTGTTTAAAATGTACCCGTCTGATTTCTTGGCCTCTGGTTTTTCTGCTTGATGAACCACTCATCTAAACTACTTCACACTCCACACTGATTAAAGACGGTAATCAGAACATTAACATTAAATATTGTTTCCACTATGTTAATGCTGTGTTATGATATTAAAGGCATATTCTGGTGTAAGTTTAGTCCCCCTCGAGAGATCAAGTTAGCAGAACACACATTTTTGTAGTTTTAGCAGCCTCAGAAAAACATCCAACGCAACAATAACTGAGTGAAGTGGAGTTCCATGGCTCAGGGATGAAAATGTACGATTAAGACTCCATATGTGTCTTACGTAGGAAGACGTAGAAAGCAACAGTGAGGTTGAAAGGGATGAAACAAGGCAGCCCAATTGCAAAACAGTCTTCGGAGAGACACAATGAGATAGCTCTGCATTTTAAATTAGCCTAGAATCGTCTCCTAAAACTGACATGTCTTATCCCAGTTACAGGGCTAATTTCCCTGTAGACATTACAGAAAAATAAACAACAGAAACTTTTTGTCCGTTATAGAACTTCTTTGCCGGAATGACCCTGTAATACAGAGGTTAATAACTAGTAAAAGTCAGACACAATACTTACAAAAGGCCCAAAAATTCAAAACGAAATGATTCAAGATGAAATAGTGAAAGAAATCCATGAAGCAGAATTTTTCTTCTGTAATAATGAACACAACTCAAGACATTTCTAAAGTAAATCAACTCAGGTGATACAATATGTCACTATTCCAAAAGATGAAAATGATAATCCATTAGAGGTTAAAATACATGAAAGTTTGATTGGTTTCCATGCAGTCCTCCATCAAAGCACATTTGGTTTGGAGAAAGAGATTGTTGGACTTTTAGAGAAGAAGGGAACATCTAAATAAATGCAGAGGACAGGGTTACGATGACACAGCCACAATGAGTGGTGCATAGGGAACCAAATGCCATCTATATTCACTGTGCTTCTCACAATCTAAACCTGGTCCTGAACCATACATGCCAAAATGTGTCAAAAGTAAAAGAACACTATGATACTGTACAAAAATGATATGTTTCTTTCAGTGGTAGTATTAAAAGATGGCAGCTTGTTGAGTCACAGTTAAAGTGACAGGGCAACCAACACTTAAACAGCTGTGCCCGACGTGTTGGGCATCCAGAAATGATGCTGTGTGCTCACTCCACTTTCGTTATCCAGATGTGATGAAAGCACTTATGAGAATGTGTCTGTTATCTAAAAAGCCAGATGAGGCCGATGGACTCAAACATAACATGGAACATTTTGAGTTTGTCCTTCAGACAGTGATACAGGGTAAAATTCTGGAAACTATCAGCACTGTTTCACAAAGTCTCCAAAAACAGAACATTGATATTTTGCAGGCAAGCAAATATGTATCCAGAGCATCTGAGACCGTCGTGTCACTCAGAGGAGAGTTTCACTGCCTTAAAGAAACTGCCCAAAGTCCTGCTCAGTCATTCATTTCCACAAAAACACACGAGGCGCACCAAAAGACATGTTGATGAGTTATGCGAGGATGAAAGGCTCAAATGCAGAGGAGCACTTCAGAGTGTCAGTATGTTACGCAGCTCTAGATGCTGCTGGTGTGCAGGTAACACACAGGTTTCAGGACATGCAAGAGCGGCACGGAGGTTTGGGTTTTTACACCCACAAGAACTTTTGTTAAATCCGATGGTGAACTGTTTACATCAGCAAGTGCTTTAGCAGACCAGTACAAAGATGACTTGTCTGCATATTTTCCAGAACAAGTTCTTTCATTTAGAAGCACATTTGTGTCCACCATAAAAGAAATGGAGCTCGGCTCAGTTCAAGATTTGTAACACACTCTATTCATAAAGCAGCGCTCCATATTAACAAGTGTGCCTGATGTCACCACGGCTATTAAACTATTTCTGACTCTACCTGTAACTGTGGCAAGCACCAAAAAACATCCCCAAGAGAAAAGACCAGAGACCATGTCCAGTGAACTGCTCATTTATTTAAACAATGATAATTGCTTCGATTAATAAATCAGGACAGTTAAGTTATTGCTAAACTTCTTTACATTCATCAGACACACACCTGAGACACACCAAGAGTGGAATCAGTGGTGCAATCAAGATGAGCAGCCTGCACTCACCTGAACATCCAGGCTCAGTGGTTAGAGGCAGGTGAGGTTGCTCCTGTAGTGTCTCCTCTGGTGGCTCCAGGTCCAGAAACATGCAGAGAACTCACAGTCACTCACGTCAATACATTTTTATCATTACAAACATTCAGTGACACATTAAACTCACCTGAGGAAACCGGAGCAGCTGAGGTGCATCATGGCTGTTCCTGGTCTGATGATTCAGCTGCAGGTGGTCCTAAATATTTTAATAGTGACTCTAAAATGATACAACAAACAAGTGTGTCATCAACCTGGAGTAAATCATTTCCATTCTTCAAATGATATTATTATTAATAAGTTGCTAAGCATTTTAATTTTGACATTTATTTAACATAAATGTCACTACATGAAGCTCAGTGAACTCAGTACACGCCTTGTTGTTTTAGTTCATATCTCCTGATGTAAAGAGCAAATACAGATCAGGCCTGTACAATAAAACACAACAACAACAGAGCAGCACTTCCTCACAACATGTGAAAAGTAGAAACATATTAGAGAAACACATGTTAAACATGTAATAGATTACATGTTAAACATGTAATAGATTACAGAGGGTTTGTTGAGCCAGTAGATGAAGAAACATGAACAGTCCTACTAGTGGAGAACCCAAAGAGCTGTGATCCAGCAGCAGTCTATGTTCTGCTGCCACAAACTGAGGGACAGTGAGGGACAGTCAGCTGACAGTTGTTCATGTTATATGTGATGACACTTATTATTTAGTGTTGTGCTGTTATTGTCAGCTTTGGTTACACTTATATCTATGATGTGTTTTCATCTACTGTACTAGTCTTTACACTACAGTGTTCTTCTTCTTTTCTTGCTTTGGCCACATGTTTGTGTGACATCGTGCCAATAAAGACATTTTGAATTTAGAAAAGTAAATAAAAAGATAAATGTACATTGTGAATGCAGCCTGAGCCATGCAGTGAGAATAAACAGGACATGTAATATATATTTTAACAGAACAGATGTGCTCAAGTTTCTATGTGAAGAAATAAAGACTTCACTTCAGACGATCTCTGACTACGACATGAAATATTCTAAAACCTCCTCTGATGTCCTCCAGTGTCTCTGACCGTACTTCAGCTAATTACCCACCAGGGGGCGACACTGATCCATCACAGACCTGAGAGCACAGACGGAAGCTGTTTCTGTCTTAAACGTTGGTTGTTAAATTGAAACCTGTAATGTAGCCGGGCCCTAATCTTGTGTTTGCAGGAACATCAGGTTTACTAATGGATGAAGTGGGTCAGGTCCAAAAGTTCATCCTGTCCAAACTTTTGTCAGTCAGCCTGTCCAACAAACAAATCCTGCTGCTCATTAACACACTGAACAATAAGTGACTGAAGGGACAGACACTACGGATCAGTGGAGACAGGTTCTGGGTGTGAAACCTTCATTAAGTCACTATATTATATAACGATCAGTTTGCATAATGGAGGCTGTTGGACCAGGACTCCTGTTTTATCATCAGACTGGCAGAAAATGCTTCCAGTTAATGGACTCCTCAGCTCGACATGCTCCTTCTTTACCTTGTAACTTATCACTCATGCTGACACCTGCAAAGACAGAAAATATTATCAAGCTAGCTCGTGTTGTTATCTAACTACAGAGGGTAATTTGATGATACATGCTAACACATGCTGTCAACATAATAATTATGAATGTCGGCTACATGTAGCAGCCTAATCGCTACCTCAGAATAATAACGTTCTATCTGCGTTCAGTTTTGAGATATTGAGGTTTAAAGATTTAGCTTTGTAAATAATAAAACTGAAACATGGAGCACATTTCTTTATAGCAGCAGAGTTACATACACCATAAATGTATTCTACAGCTGAGATATCACAATTCTACATGAAGTGTAAATGACGGTTTTTAGATAGAACCTTATAGTTCTAAAAACTAACAGCTGCATTGGAATTATAAGGTTCTGTCTTCAAAAACAGAAAAAGGAACAATGATTATCAAAGAATTTTAATAATTTACTTATACATGCTGTTGGAATGTTTAATTTTTATAATAAAAAGTATCTTTTTATTGGTTAATATGTTAAATCTTCACTTGCTTCAGTCCTTCCTGCAGGTGATCTTTCTTTTATTCCCTCTCCGTCGGCATTTTCCTCTCTACAAGCACATTACAACACCATTAGAGCAACAAATACATTCGCATCCAAACAAGCCTTGCAAACATCAGTTCAAAATAGACTTTCGTGCAAAGACTTGAGCTAGTTAGTGCTAGCTAACGTTAGCCAGCATTAGCTAACATGACCTTATTCTAAAAGTTGTCCTCAGCAATCATTTCCAACTTGATTTGAATCATATTCTAAGACTAGTTACTGCTAGCTAACGCAAGCTAGCATGTAATGTAAACAACAACTAATGCTAGCTAACATCCCTGCTGAAAAAAACAGCGAAGAAACACTGCTGGTCTGGCTGGTGACTGGTCACGTCCAATGTTTTCTGATTGATTTATTACGTATAAATTGTATTTGTGTCTTTGCACAATAAAACAAAGCAGCAGAAACACAGCAAGAACAAAAAGCAGACTGAGCAGCTGAGATTCAGAAAAGCCCTCCAAGCTCCAAACAGGAATCGGACCTCAAAAGTTCTGACGTCCAAATCCAAAAGTCCTATAACATAGAAACATGAGCACAAGTTGACATTGGATCAAACAGCAAGCGTCAGGTCGCCCACAGGAAACAGCAACAACATCCAATAAAATAAAGAGGAAGTGATAAATCCAACAAGAGGTTTGTGTGTGTTCTCAGATGTTGTCGTCCTCTTTCACACACACCAACATCCTGTGGCTCACTCTCAGTGTGTGAGGAGAGTGGCAGAGGTGAAGAGGTTCAGGGAGAACAGGGAGAAGCAGCCTGATGGACAGATTGTGTTTCTGTGTATGAGAGTCATGTCATGTCCATGTTTGCATGCTGAAAGAGGATGTGCTGCTCTGACCCCCCTCCTCCTTTCAGGGTGGAGCCTGCTGGAGTCCGATGGTTGACACCAGGTCTGTGGAGATGTGAGTGTCTTTTTACTGTCATTCATCAAAACACTGTGACATCACTCATTCACATCTGTGATGTCATCATCACACTGATGACACATTAATAACTGCAGCTGTGTTGTGTCTTTTTCTCTCCATCAGATTCCTGTGAGCTCACAGTCGACACAAACACAGTCAGCAGAGAGATCAAACTGTCTGACAACAACAGGAAGATGACACGTGTGGAGGAGGATCAGTCATATCCTGATCATCCAGAGAGGTTTGACTGGTGTCCTCAGCTGCTGTGTAGAACTGGTCTGACTGGTCGCTGTTACTGGGAGGTCGAGTGGAGAGGAAGAGTTTCTATATCAGTGAGTTACAGAAGAATCAGAAGGAAAGGAGACAGTAAAGACTGTTTGTTTGGATGGAATGATCAGTCCTGGAGTCTGTGGTGCTGTGATGATGGTCGTTACTCTGTCTGGCACAATAACAGAAGAACAGACATCTCCTCCTCATCCTCCTCCTCCTCCTCCCTCCTCTCCTCCCTCCTCTCCTCCTCCTCCTCCTCCTCCTCCTCCTCCTCCTCCTCTGGTAGAGTAGCAGTGTATGTGGACTGTCCTGCTGGCACTCTGTCCTTCTACAGAGTCTCCTCTGACTCACTGATCCTCCTCCACACCTTCAACACCACATTCACTGAACCTCTTTATCCTGGATTTGGGTTCTTGTGGTTCAGTTCTGGTTCCTCAGTGAGTCTGTGTGGTGTTTAGTGTGCAGAGTCTCCTCCTGTCACAGAAACATTGTCAGTGCTGAACAGTTGAGTCTGTACAGGATCACAGTCACATCAATCTTTCAGTTTCTTGTCATAAATTCATCATCAACTTTGTACAAAATGATTCAAACTGATTGAAAAGATTCTTCATTTACATTTGAAACTTCTTCCATTAAATTGTGGAAATTGTGTTGACTTGTACTTTCTGTCATGTGTTGTTTTGAATTCTGGCTCTTGTTCCAATAAAATCCACAACTATCAGTGAAATGTAACATTTCCAACAGTACACTGTTTGAAGCCGGAGAGGTGGCAGGGTCCGCCACATATAAACACAGTGAAACAGTATAAAGTTTATTTAGTTTCTCGATCAGCTGATGAAGATCTTTGTCTGCTCCTTGTTGTTTCTTCCACTAAACTACAGACTGCTCCTTTAAACTTTCTTTCCTTGCATCAGAAATTGAGTGAAGAACAAAAACTCTGACTTGATTTCAGAAAATATCTGAAACAAGTATTATTCTGTCTGATTGCAGCACAGCGAGCACAACTTAAACTCCTCGTTTTATTTCATTATTGTGACTCATTTCAGGATAAAAGACGTTTTTTAAAACAGATTTTTAATATTCTTAAAGCTAAAACATGATTTCTTTTAGAGAAGGAACAAATAGATAATAAAACCAAAACAGAATGAGTGTAAAAGTTTGATCAGACATGAATTGATGATGAAATGAAAGCAGGTGGCAGCAGAGAATCAGTGGGATCAGAGATCTTCTGTCCTGACGACTCTCATCAATCTGTGTGTGACTCGCTTGTTTAAGACTCAGATTCCATTGTTCATTTTCTCTTAATTTCTTTTGTTAAACGCTTTAAGTTATCACCAGATATGTTCAGTGCTTCAACATGTGTGAATCAATAAGTCATGTACTGAAGAACTTTCCCAGTTCTGCAGAACAGTTCATGTAGAAACTTTAATGAACTGAATGTGATCGTGCAGCTGAACTCCAAATACTTTTTAACTTGTGGATTTTTGAACTTTGACTCTTTAAACTCAATTTCAGGACAAAACAACTATTTGGATTTTACGAGTTGTCACGAATTGAACAAAAGTTTCAACACAAATGTCTTTAAAAATATGTTTTATTGCAAAAACAGAATATTAACAACTGATTAAAATCCAAAACAAAACAAACAAGTCTGTATTATTATGTATGTAATCATTAAAATGCCTCATTTTGCTGACGTTGTGTTTTTCTACTGTTAAATTCATGTTATTTATTGTTTTCAGTGTTTCTACCGTTCTGACAACAGATGTGACACGTCAAACCAGTTTGATGACTTTTACTGTGAAAATACTCAGAATGGAAGAATGAAAGAGGTGGAACCTTTTAGATCCAGGTGAGCATCATCCAAGATCGTCTAGTAGACGATCTTGGATGATGCTCTCGAGCAAAGTGACAGAAAACAGTGTGAAACAGGTCAAAGACATTTATTAAAGTATGTTTTTGTGTCTTCTGGTGCTTCTCCTCTGCTCTGCTGCCCTTTAGCTCCCTCTTGTGGTGAATCTCGTGTCCTGCGCTCTCAGTCTGACAGCTCTGACACTTTCCTCCTCAGTTTTTTATTCAAGGCAGTCAGTAGACATGAAAATATGTTGGAGGTCAAAGTTCACACTCTGGTGATATTGTCTTTATGTGTAACATTTGCCGAATTAACAAGTAGGTCCAAATGATTAGGAATCTGTTTTAGATAGCATTATAGAGCCACTCCTACTGTCACAGGTCTCAGAATTTAGTGTTTTTTTTAAAGGAGGCTGGTGATTTCTGTTGCTCACATTACAGCAGTTACTGTTTAACGTAGGCTGACACGATTTACAACGAAAGAAATGTCATAACGTTTTGCACTTGCAACCAAATTTACAAGAAGGCACCATCAATTTAGAACCTGTCATAACCATTTCGCAAAGTCCATAAATTTTATCCTCAGTTGACAACTCTTAAAATCAGATGATTTGTTAAGGGAGTCTGGTGACATTGTCTTTGTGTATAAAACGTTGCCAAATTAACAAGTAGGTCCAATTAGTTAAGAATGTGTGTAGACAGCATTTCAAAACATTTATTAAATGTGTGCCAGTGCGACACATGTCAAAATTGGGTATTTTTTAAAGGGAGTCTGGTGACTTTTCTAGCCGTTTCACAAGGTTTCTTAAGTTCTTCTCACTCAACAACACTTAAGATCAGATGACTTGGTGATATTGTGGTTACTAGTTCAAACAGACAGTGTGTTCACTTTAATTAAGTGCAAAATATCTCATAAGACTATCATAAGACTTGCTGTAAATATCTTTGTGCTTCTTTCGATGAACAAATATCAACTGTAATTGTATAATACAGTGTTAAAGGACGCTGTTTGTTTAGATAAGTTGGATGATAAGGCTTTAATATTTCATTTAACTATAAGTTTAGACAACATGTAGTCAACCTTGACACAGTCTTTCCCTGCCAAACAGAGTTCAGGTTAATTATTATAAAATACAACTTGTTGTATAAAAAGCCTGCAGAGATCAGTGACCAATCAAAGGCAATCAAAGTGTTTTGTGTGCTTTAAAACACGAGATACAAACATCAAACCCACGAAAAGATCAACCAGGATATTGTGACGTGACAATCTTCAGGTCTGACTCTCAAAAACGTGGTTAATGTTTGTTTTAGTCCCACAGGTCACACAAGGTGAAAGGTTTCTGGTTCACAGGCAAACTGAACGGATCAAGTGTGCCGGAGGCAGCAGTGTGGGACAGGAAATGATCTGACGATGCTTCTAAAATAAAAGCACCTGATCACAAGAATCCACAATGCTTAAATCATGTTACATACGTCACAAAACTCATTTATATCCTAAAATGCTACAAAGTTGTTGTTGTTGTTGTTTTTTGTTGTTGTTTTTTTTCAAATCTGAGGATATACAACATGTTATTTTAATTTAATTCATGTGGTTATACTGTGGAGTTCTGCATAAAAAACCTGTCTGGATCATTTTTCTAGTATTTATTGTATGATATATTTGGAAATATTTATATAAAAAGGATAACAACACTAAAGAAAGATAGTTAAAAAGAAATCTAAAAAAAAACAAAAAAACACAGAAGCATTATGATAATAATAAAAAAAATTATTGAGAATTCATAAAAACATCAGACAATATGATTTGAAAAATTAGAAATATAAGAGGAACAACAACTGATCAAATATATACATCTGATAAACTGCCTCCAGTGATGTCACTCAGTGGCTAAGTTGCATTATGGGTAATGTAGGCTCCAGGTTTTGCAAAAGAAGAAGAATTCGTGGAATTAAAGAGGTGATATCTCTGGTTCCACTTTATTGAGTCTAACAATTTGTTTTTAAACTGTCATCAATGTAGGCCTACATTACCCACAATGCAACTCAGCCACTGAGTGACATCACTGGTCGCTTTCTCTCAGATTGCTTGCAGCTTCCTCTGGAGCTTTTTTAAGATGCTGTAGTCCACTGAGAGACCTGTAAACAAACCTGAATGTGTAAAATTGGCGGAGTTGCCCTTTAAATGTGCAGTTCGAAACCTATTTTCAAAGAGTCTTTTATTTTGAAAATATCAGCCAGCGGAAGTTTCGTAGTTTTGGACAAACTTGACTTTTTCCGTGAGAAAGTTGTCTCACACTTGAAAGATGTCTGCAGGGACGGAAGGAGATACTTTGTGCTTCTTCATCAACGGGAAAAAGGTGCGTTTAACTTTAAACTTTACACAGTTTTTCCTGTTGTACGTTGGCGACTTTTAGCTGCTAGCCTGTAGTTTGTTTCTGCTAAACTCCGTCATAAATATGACTGTCAGGTTTTCACTGTTGTGTTTTCCAGCAGCACAAACGACCCCACAAGTGATAAAAGTTCCTGTTTTTAACTCATAAAGGGTGTCAGTAGTTTGGGGACGTAAGATAGTCGATTAAATGTCACGAAAATTAGCGTTAAATTAGCGTCAACGCGAAAACAGGTGTTACACCGAAATCTGTGCCCGGTCAGATTCAGGCTCTGTCGGCTGTAAAAGAATGTAAATATAAATCAGGCTCCAAAAATCACCATTTTTTAAAACTGTTTATATTAAAACTTTACAATGTTTGGATTTATTTCTTTATTGTAATATATGCACTGATGCAGTGATGGGATGTACATATACTCAAGTACTGCGTTTAAATACATAGTTTAAGGTACTTTATGGACACATAGCTGACACCTGTTCTTGGTGGCTCTGTAAGGGCACTCCCACACTATTTAAGGACACTTCCACTCTACTTAAGGACACTCCCATGCAATTTAAGGAGACTCTTGCACTATGTAAGGACACTCCAACTCTATTTAAGGACATTCTTTCCACTATTTAAGTACACTCCAACTCTATTTAAGGACACTCCAACTCTATTTAAGGACACTCCAACTCTATTTAAGGACACTCTTGCACTATGTAAGGACACTCTTGTACTATTTAAGGACACTCATACACTATTTAAGGACATGCTTGCACTATGTAAGGACACTCCAACTCTATTAAAGGACACTCCCACTCTAAGTAAGGACACTCCCACACTCTCACTCCAGTTGGTTAGCACTGAAGAAGCCTCTTGGACGAGAGTTACACTTAGTTAGAGTTACTTGTACTTTACTTTGGTTTTCCCATTTTCTGCTACTTCGTACTTCCACTGAACTACATTTCCAAGGCAAATACAATACTTTTACTCCACTACATTTTGTTAGAAAACTTAAGTTACCAGTTATTTTGCTGGCTGCATCTTTCTGCTATCACATCTAATAAACTAATGACTGCTGTGACCAACTATTACAAAAAATTTAAATTTAATCACACAGAACATAGTTTGCTAATGTCTGTGTGTGTTGTGGGTGTGACTATTTAATTTGCAGTTAGTAACAGGACATGCAAAGCAAAGAATAACCTAGCTTTGTTCTAACTTTATTTATTACAGTCAGTCTTTTATATTAAAAGTTCACCACCGTGTGACGTAGTTTGGTTTTTAATCCAACGTACGCTTTTGGCAGTAGAAAGAGCTGGTTGCTTGATGTTCCCTGATATTTTTAATATCCCTTTTCTGCCCTTTTCATCTTTCAATCCTTGATTATTAGTTATTAGCTGTATTCTGTGACTGAACTTCATTTTCATCTCAGGAGCGTTTTGACATTTTCTCCTTCTGTTAGGTAACAGAGAACCATGCAGACCCTGAAACCATGCTGCTGTCGTTCCTCAGAGAGAAGCGTATCCTTCACATCTGCTTCAGATTCCTTTACACATGTGTTTTTGTTTTATTGTATTTGACGAGCTCCACCTGCAGGTTTCAGCGCTCGGCTGGTTAATTCCTTGACTGCAGCTCCAGTGAGGTTAACTGGAACCAAGTATGGCTGCGGCGGTGGAGGCTGCGGGGCGTGCACCGTCATGGTGTCGCGCTACCAACCCGCCACCAAAACCATCATGTATCCTGCGAGACAAAACCCCATGACCCCTGCAGCTCCTCTCTGATTGGCTGTGACGAAATCACATGAGTATTTTTGACAGTGTGGCCTTTTTATTAACAAATATTAGATTTTAAGGAAACAAGAGGGAGTCTGAATGAGAGCCGGTTGTCTGGCAAAGTGGTTTGTCGACGTCCACAGCTGAGAGTTAAGAGGATCTCTCTGGTGGCTGACAGTTATTTTCCTTCCTGGTGCCAAAAACCAGTTCAACATCTGTCTCAGTCCTTCATTGTGCTGCAGCAGAGGAGGAGATAATCTCACAAACACATTTCCGAATGAAAAACAAATGCTGGACAGGAACTGCATGCTGAATAGTAACTTCTTTCATTCTGCTTTCCCCCGTTTTCTTCTTTTTCACTCATGTAAAAGAAGATGTTGTTTTGGTGGTAAATGTAGCTCGATCTACGCTTAAATCCAGGAAGTAGTAGCAGTTGTACCAAAAGGAAGCTGCTGTGGTTGTAATAAATGTTGTATTTGCAGCTGTAGAAGTGATATTATTGCTTCTCGTGAAGTTAAACTGCAAGTAGAGCTGCAACTATGGAAGGATTAAATGTCAACTACAAAACTGATCTACAACTAGTTTGATAATAGGTATAACTTTCTCATCAATTTCTGGTTTCTTACCTCCTTTAATACGTTTGAGGACGTCATCTTCATTGACATTTTTCACCAAATTTCTGTCATTTCAAAGGCCAAACAGCTAATCAATTAATCAAGAAATTACCAACAGATTAATAGACGCTGGTAGATGTGGCATCAGTAGCATTATTTGTCGTTTCTCCCCATGTTTTCACGTTTAACTCTTTGAGTTAAGGGTTAATTTTGTTGAACCGTTATGAGTTTTATGTCGAGTCTGAATGAAGTCTGAGGCTAAATTGCTGTTTTTGTCAGTGGGGTGTTGTTGCTGTGAGGAGTGTGATGTGGCTTCAGACAGTTTAGTGGACGTACTTTCACGGTCAAAGATTGCGTTGAAGCTGTTGCAGTCAGATTCTTGGCTGGTCTGATTCAAAGATTTACTCTTCCCCTTCACCACACGGTCAGACATTATGCAGTCAACGCCTGCCTCCTGCCGATCTGCCAGCTCCACGGAGCCGCCGTGACCACGGTGGAGGGCATCGGCAGCACCAAGACCAGGATCCACCCTGTACAGGTGAGTGTCGCTCGTCACTCATCTCAGCAATACAGTGTGTGCTGATGGAGGCGAGAGACATCAAGTCAAAAACAAACGCTTGTTTTCGAAGGTGTTTCATGAATCTAAACTGCGGACGCTGTGTCTGTTTGGTCGTAGGAGCGGATAGCGAAGGCTCACGGCTCCCAGTGTGGCTTCTGCACTCCGGGAATGGTGATGTCCATGTACGCTCTGCTGAGGAACAAGCCTCAGCCCAGCATGGAGGACATCACACAGGCTCTGGCCGGTTCGCTCGCTTGTTTCTGCTTCAAAATCTGTCACAAAGACAGCCACTTTGATTTTACTACGTGAAAATAAGAGACGCAGACGCTCCTAACACGTGATGTTGCTTTTCAGGTAACTTGTGTCGATGTACTGGATATCGACCCATCGTTGACGGCTGCAGGACCTTCTGCCAGGTACAAAGCTCAGCTGTAAAACCATTACATCAGATCAGGGGCCGTAACTTAACTTGTTTGTGAGCGTCACACTACACAAGTCTTAAAATCTGATAGCAGAGCAGAAACGGTGCGGAAGACGAACAGCAGAACGGCTTTAATAGTGAAGAATCCTCCTGGTATAAATAGATAAAGCAGAAAATGATGCCACGAGTTCGGAAAATGTGATAAATGTAATTGTTAAATGTGGTGTGACGCTCGTGTAACTCGAACCAGGAGGCCAACTGCTGCCAAACCAACGGAGGTGGAGACTGTTGCCTGGACGTGAAGGACGAGACTGATGAGCAGGATGACGTGAGTTCAACTGATAATCTGGCTTTTAGTTGCTCTTTGTGTTATTTATTGACTTCTGTCTTTATCTACTCAGTTCCTTCCGTTTTATTGCAGTTCCTTTTTATCTTTTATTGTTTTCTTTCTTTTCTTTTCTCACCTTTTTAAATTTCTCTGTTCCTGTGTTATTTTGTCCTTCAAACCATTTTAGTTTTGTCTTTTTTTTTTTTTTTTTTTACCTTTTTCTTTAATTGCCTCCTCTTTCTCTCTTCTCAGGGGCCCAATTTAACAGTAACTGGTGGAGATTTTTGGAATTGCTTAAAAAATGAAATTTACAACTGAATCTGGAAAAGTTCCGGTTCTGCTTCGAGGTTTCTGCCTGTTACCGAGTGCTCATCGGCAAAATGTTGCGTCTCTGTGAATAAATGAATCAAGGAGTTTGGTTGAAACCTGCTCAGTTTGGAAAATGTCATGAGATGACTTTTGTTGTGAATCAAAATAAAGATTGATTGATAAAGAAAAGATTCACAATGTAATGACGTGTGAGAGATTAAAAGAGTCTGAGAAGAACTGCAGTTGTTGTTAACAAAGACAAACAGAGACTGATTCAGTGTTTGAATTAAGAATTATTAACATTAACTGCAACTTCCATGTGAACATGTGATTTTCACTTCTCGCTCCGCTCTCCTTTTTATAATCCTGCCGTGGTGAATCCAGGAGAAGCCTCAGCTGTTCAACAAGGACGAGTTTCTGCCTCTGGACCCGACACAGGAGCTGATCTTCCCTCCTGAGCTGATCGTAAGTCAGGCCGAGTTAACTTCATCCACCATCTGCTCGCAGTGCAAACTCACGTTAACCCGATGCAAAACTTGTCCACAGCTGATGGCAGAATCATCGAACCTGAAGACGCTCACTTTTTATGGGGAGAGGACGAGCTGGGTGTCCCCGACCTCCCTGGACGAGCTGGTCCAGCTGAGGAGCAGCAACCCGAAAGCTCCTCTGGTGATGGGAAACACCAACATAGGTGAGAAATCAGACCAGGAGTCTCATCATGTTCTTTGGTTGCAGCAGCTGATATTCAGCAGGTCTATGTGGTTTAAAGGTTTTTTGCTCTATGACTAACATTAAAACAACATTTATCTGCATCTTGGAAGATCACTGTGACTAACATACAACTTTTTGGACAAGCAAGAAGGTTTGAAAGTCCTCAGATGCAAGTTAGAAAAAAAGATTGACAGATTTTATTTTATTTCATTTTTTCAAGTGTTTTTTTTGCAGAGAACAGGTGACAAACGTAAACACAAGGTATGTAACTCTACTGTCATGTGTTCAGAGTGCATGATGGGGGAATTAAAACTCACCTGGTGGCTGAAATGAGAATTACAACAACAAACTTTTGTTTATTTTCACAGATTAGAAGAAGGAAACTCTCACCTGCGTCTCTGTGCTTCTGTTGCTAAGTGTTTTTATAAACAGGATCTTGTGCCGTATTGAGAAATGACTGATGAACTTTGGGTAAAACAAAGTTTTGTGGTTACATACTACGGATGTGTTGTCTTTGTATTGAGACTCTGCTCTTTGTGTCCGTGTTGAAGGTCCAGATATGAAGTTCAAAGGTGTCCTGCATCCTCTGATTATCTCTCCGACCAGAGTCCTGGAGCTGTTCGACGTCACTCAGACGGCACAGGGTCGGTAACCTCCCTCGGTAGTTTTCTGTTTGTCCTGATTTTTAAAGCAGAGTTTAACAGCTTCTCTTGCGTCCCTGCAGGTGTTTGGGTCGGAGCCGGCTGCAGTCTGTCCGAGGTTCAGTCTCTCCTGGAGAAACTGGCTCCTCAGTTTCCGGAGGAGAAGACGGAACTGTTCCGAGCGTTGATCCGACAGCTGAGGAACCTGGGAAGCCAGCAGATCCGTAATGTTGCAGTACGCAGACGTCAGCTTTTACAAATCCAAATCCAAGTGTCGTTACTGATTTATTTCTGCTCTACTGTAACAGTCCATAGATCTGCAAGAAATCCCACAAATAAATCATGTGAATTCATACATTTGATTTATTTTGCATCTTTAGTCTCTTGGAGGAAACATCATGAGCGCGTACCCAAACTCAGACCTGAACCCTGTTTTGGCTGCCGGGAACTGCAAAGTGAGCGTCGTCTCCAACGGTGAGTCGAGTCGAGTCGAGGTTCTGCTGCGGATTCATGACAGACGTGTTTAAATTTAACGAGCAGTCGACTCTGAATCCGCCAGGAGGAAGACGAGAGGTTCATCTGAATCAAGACTTCTTCGTGAGCTTTGGGAAGACGGTCCTGAAGCCGGAGGAAATCATCGTGTCTGTCTTCATTCCCTTCACCAGAGAGGTGCAGATACTCCTTCTGATTGTTCGCCACCTTACAGCCATAATGCAATAAACTATAGTTACAGAGCAATAAAGTACAAAGTTCTTAACAGATGAAATAGATTAAAACCAGGGACAGAAACCAGCCGCTCAGATAAAGTCAGGAGATGTTTCTAAATGAAAGTGAGTTTTTATCTTTACCCCAGATTAACTCTTACTTCCCGTGTGGCTCGTCTTTGTTGACGACAGCCAGTGATGGATGACTGATCGTCTGTCCTGCAGGGGGAGTTTGTGTCAGCTCTCCGTCAGGCTCCGAGGAAGGAGGGCGCCTTCGCCACAGTGACGACCGGGATGAGAGTGTTCTTCTCCGAGCGATCCAGAGTCGTTCAGGAAGTCAGTATTTACTACGGAGGAATGGGACCGACCACCGTCAGCGCCGCGAAAACCTGCGCTGCTATCGTCTCGAAGTGAGAGATGTTTCCTTTTCTTAGTTCTTATTAGTGATTATTCCTGTTTTCACCTCTCTTCTCTCAATCCTTCATGTCTTCCTCAGGCCCTGGGATGATGAGACCCTCGGCCGGGCCTACGACGTCCTCCTGGATGAGCTGGTCCTCCCTCCTTCGGCTCCTGGAGGAAAAGTGGAGTTTCGTCGCTCTTTGACTCTCAGCCTCCTCTTCAAATTCAACCTGGAGGTCCTGCAGAAGCTCAGAGAAATGGTAAGACAAGGAACTTTTTTCTGTAACTAGTTTGGCTGACGTGCTGGAGGATTTTAAAGGGTTTCTGTTTGCAGAACGTGATTAAAGATGAGCTTCCTGAGAGGATCCGTCCTTTACCCAGAGACATCCAGCCCAGCCTGCAGGAGTACCAGGTCTGAACACATCCCTCATTCAAGGTCGCGTTGTCCCACATTTAGAGTAAATAACCGGACTGCATCTTCTTCTTCATCAGCATGTGTCGAAGGACCAGAGTGCCCAGGACCCGGTGGGGCGTCCCATCATGCATCGCTCTGCCATCAGCCAGGCGACAGGCGAGGCCGTGTACTGTGACGACATCCCCAGAACAGACGGGGAGCTCTTCATGGCTGTGGTCACCAGCTCTCGAGCGCACGCTAAAATCACGTGAGGAGAATGTGAACGATGTTTGTCTCGCTCTCTGATCTGCACTTTTAAACGTGTCTCTCGTCCAACAGAAGTCTGGACGTGAGCGAGGCTCTGCGGCTCCCCGGCGTCGTCGATGTCATCACGGCTAAAGATATTCCCGGGAAGAAAGTCCGAACGGTGTTTGGTTATGATGAGGAGCTGCTCGCTGAGAGCCAGGTAGAGTGTGTGTGTGTGTGTGTGTGTGTGTGTGTGTGTGTGTGTGTGTGTGTGTGCACCTTAATGTTTTTGTTATCACTGTCTGTGTGTTTGTGTACATTCATGATTGATCGTATGTAACAGTTAATCTAACAGATCTGAGTTAGAAATACGTAATGAAATGTTTCAGGATGAAATATTCACCACTGCTTTAGAGATTTGCCAAAACTTCACGGTTTGCTCACAGGTTCTTGATTTTGAGGAGTGTAAGTTAAAAAAGAAAAATAACACGTTTCATTCATTTCTGTAAGGAAATCTATATGAAACAGTTCTTCTTGAAGTTTGGATAAATGCTCTTGCTGTGTATTCCAAACTGCGTCCTTACGATCATCTCTGTTGTCTGCAGGTGTCGTGTGTCGGTCAGATGATCTGTGCGGTGGTCGCTGACACGAAGGCGCACGCCAAGCGAGGAGCGGCGGCTGTGAAGATCAGCTATGAAGACCTGCCTGACCCGGTTTTTACTGCAGAGGTGACAGGATGCAGCACGACATCAGATCTTGTTTTGTGTGCTGCGTTTTGTTCACATCACCTTCTAATTTTACATCACAGCTCGTTTTTGTGTTTGTTGTTTCTGTGTGTGACAGGACACCATCGAGAAGTCGTCCTTCTTTGAGCCTCGGCGGGTGATCTGGAGAGGAAACGTGACGGAAGCCTTCAAGACTGTCGATCAGCTTCATGAAGGTAAATGTTTGTGTTCAGTTTTCCTTGGAAGGTTTGGCTGTTTGTGTTTTAACTCGCCGTGTTGTGTTTGTTTGCTCAGGAGAGATTCGAATGGGCGGTCAGGAGCATTTCTACATGGAGACCCAGAGCATGCTGGTTGTTCCTGTCGGAGAGGAGACAGAGTTCAAAGCTTACGTCTCCACTCAGTGGCCGACGTTAACTCAGGTACAGATGTTTTGATTAACTTAATTTAATTTTAGACCGATGGTGAAGCTGAGAGAGGAATCAGATGGAAGTATTGCTGTTTGCCGCGTCTTGTTTTCCTGACTGCAGGATGCGATTGCAGACACGTTGAACATCCCGTCCAACAGAGTCACCTGTCACGTCAAAAGGATGGGCGGAGCTTTCGGCGGGAAGGTCACTAAAACCTCCATCCTGGCCAGTATTACAGCTGTGGCTGCGCTGAAGTGAGTCGCAGGAAAAGCACTGAAAGACAAAAAGCACGATCAGAGATTTCTTGTCAGAAAATCTTTTTTTCTCCCTTTATTTTAATTGTTTAACGTTTCCCGCTCAGGACCAGTCGTGCAGTGCGCTTCGTGCTGGAGCGAGGCGACGACATGCTGATCACAGGAGCTCGTCACCCCGTCCTGGGAAGATACAAAGTACAACAACACACTCGGACACTTTGCTTGATCTTGAACTTGAATTTTACAGAAACATAAGAATAACAAACAAAAACACGACGGAGGAATAATAAAAAGTGTAAAACGACGAGCTCTAGTTGCATGTTGATAACTTGGTGTACACACATATCTTGCTAACGTGAATAAACCAGACCTCAGTTATTCTGGCCGCTCTCTTTGCTTATTTTCCTTATTTTGTGAAATAACTGAAGCTTTCAGTTTCCAACAAACCTCTAAAAGTCCTTTAAACATAACAAACTGAGAACTTTTTTTGAGCTGCTAACACCGTACCCACGTAATCAGACTGTGCTTTATTTTTACGGTTCAAAAGCCACAAACATGTTAAAATAAGATATTTATATGATCAAATTGTTTCTGTTTGTTTTCAGGTGGGTTTCATGATGGATGGAAGCATCGTGGCTGCAGACATTCAGTACTACACCAACGCTGGCAACTCTATCGATGAGTCGACTCTGGTTTGTAAAAGCGGCTTCAGTTGTTACTCTGAAGGTGACGCGATGAAGAGACAAAGAAATAAAAAGATGTGATCATCGATTTTGTTCTTCTTGCAGGTCGTAGAAAAGATTCTGCTCCACATGGACAACGCCTACAACATCCCCAACCTGCACGGTCGCGCTTCCGCCTGCAGGACCAACCTGCCCTCCAACACCGCCTTCAGGGGCTTCGGCGTGCCGCAGAGCATCATGATCGTGGAGAACATGATCAACGACGTGGCCGTGCTGCTGGGACGCCCTGCGGACCAGGTCCACATTATGAACATCAAAATAAGAGAAACTCCTCTTTCAGTACAACTAAATCCTGATTCCTTCCTCAGATTCGGGAGATCAACATGTACAAGGGGCCGTCAGTCACCCACTACAAGATGGAGTTCAGCCCCGAGAACATGCTGCGCTGCTGGGACGATTGTAAAGTCAAGTCCGACTTCAGCGCCCGCCGCAAAGCTGTCGACCAGTTCAACCAGCAGAACCGCTGGAAGAAGAGGGGCATCGCCATCATCCCCATCAAATATGGGATCGCATTCGCAGAGAGCTTCTTAAATCAGGTCTGCAGGAGTCTTTCTGAACTGGTTATGTGTCTGTGACATTGTTTCCTTAACTGTCTGTGTGTGTGTGTGTGTGTGTGTAACAGGCCGGAGCTCTGGTTCACGTCTATAAGGACGGATCGGTTCTGGTCACTCATGGTGGGACGGAGATGGGTCAGGGCATCCACACTAAGATGCAACAGGTACTGAGGCGTTTGTAATAAATCCTGAGGTTTGTCTCAATGATTCAGATGATTCAGGTGATTATTTTTTCTTCCTCTTGACATACTCAGCTCAGGGTTTGTTTCCTGTCAGGTGGCGAGTCGGGAGCTTCACATCCCGACCTCGAAGATCTACATCAGTGAAACCAGCACCAACACTGTTCCCAACACCTGCCCCTCCGCCGCCTCCTTCGGTACCGACGCCAACGGCATGGCGGTCAAGGTCAAGTCCTGTTTGTTGAACAGCTTCTACTCCAGGTAACAGTTTAATCTGAAAGACTTAATATATCATTTCATTATTTATTTTATTCAGAACGCCTGCATGATTCTGTACCAGCGACTGGAGCCAATCAGGCAGAAGAACCCCAAAGGATCATGGGAAAGCTGGGTATGATTTTTATAAGAAAAGAAAACATGGATTCTTGTTGATCGCTGTGGGAAGAGACAAATCTATGTCTTTATTCTGTCTTCAGATCAATGCAGCGTACTTTGAGAAGATCAGCCTCTCAGCCACCGGGTTCTACAGGTTCGACCCGAATTAACAAGTCTGATTGAACGTGTTTATTGATAAAGAGACGGTAACAGCTTCCTGTTTGTCCACAGGGGTCCAGATCTTTACATGGACTGGGACAAGATGGAGGGGCAGCCTTACGCTTACTTCACATACGCGACGTGTTGCTGTGAGGTGGAGCTGGACTGCCTCACTGGAGACTACCGGGTCAGAACCAAACCACTTCAACTAAACATCTTTTATTTTAACTCCCAACAGACTCACTGAACCTTTTTTTTTGTTTTGTTTGTTTCTTGTAGACGGTGAGGACGGACATCGTGGTCGACATCGGCAGAAGTGTGAACCCCTCAGTGGACATCGGCCAGGTGAGTCCAGAAGAAGAAGAAATTCTGGTTTTAACTGATGTCTGATTTAACAGAAACCCCATAAGTTAAAAGTTCAGATATGCAGCTGTAATATGTTCCTTCCTTCCTGCCGCCTGTCTTGACTTTACTGTTGTTTCTGTCCTCCCTCTGTCAGATTGAAGGAGCGTTCATGCAGGGTTTGGGTCTCTACACTCTGGAGGAGCTGAAGTTTTCCCCCTCCGGGCTTCTGTACACTCGAGGTCCGTCTCAGTATAAGATCCCTGCGGTGTGCGACGTGCCGCTTCGCTTCAACGTCTATCTGCTGCCCGACTCCAGCAACCCTCACGCCATCTACTCCTCCAAGGTCAGAAGTCACGATGCCTAGACGATCTTTCAAAAACAGTTGACAGTTTTTTTTTTCACCTAACCAGTAACATCCCCGGTTCTGCAGGGTATCGGAGAACCCATCGTCTTCCTGGGCAGCACCGTGTTCTTCGCCATCAAAGACGCCGTGGCTGCAGCTCGCTCAGACTCGGGTTTAGTCGGCCCGTTTTCTCTGGACAGCCCCGCGACGCCGGAGAGAGCCTGTCTGGCTTGTGCCTCCCCGTTCACAAAGAAGGTAGATGACTTTTGATGAAAGGTCAGTATTGATCAGTTAATCAGAAAACTGATATTGGTTACATACAGAGGAAGCTACCACACAAAACTTCCATCTATAATTCCTCAATTTAGAACCTGATGTTTTAATTTTTCCTTTGTGTTTCGTCTGAGAATAAACTCATAAAACAAGATATAGATCGTGACTCCTGGCCGAACGTTCCCCATAAACGTATGTATTCCTCTTTCTCTTCCTGTTTTACTTCCAGATCCCAGTGAGCAAACCAGGATCTTTCAAACCGTGGGCATTAAACATCTAACACCAAAATCTGTTTGTTGGTTTTAAATGTCTTCAAATCAAACCTAAACCAACTGTGAAATCAGTGTAACCAGCGATGGTGATGCAGCTAATTTTCTGATACTCTATAAACCCAGTACACTTGAATTTTGTTGGATTAAACATGTCTTCATGTCTTCTCCTGATGAAGAAATCTCCCCATTCGCGGGACAAATAAAGGAATTCTGATTCTGATTTTTAACAGTGTATGATATGAAATAAATGCAGCATGACCACTAAAATAAACAGTACAACACTTCACCCAGTCCTTTCTCTTTGTGTGCTGCAGCGACAACCACAAAATGTACCACGTATTTACTTTCCTCTCATTTTACACTAAATACTCTAGTGTCCACATATTGACTTTTGGCTTATTTTCTGTGTTTGTGGATACTCAATACTATAAATTAGGTTTTTCTGGGGGGATATTTTGGTGTTTCATGCACTAAAATCTTAATATCCCCAACTAATGTTGAGTAACATACATAGAAATAGAATCAATTTAATTTAATTGATGCATTTATAACTCAAAAAGAAAAAAATACTTTTATTGCACATTACATTGTGCTAAAATGCATCAAATTAAAGGGAAAAAATACTGATATATTTATTATACTTTAATGTGATTTTTTTTTGTATGAAGGTACTTGAAATACTCGACAATTAAAAATAAAAAAATAATAATTTAAAATGACTTTTTCCTTTTTTTCCCGTCTTTGTGGAGCGGAAATCCCCGTTAAATCGCGCATGCGCAGAGGGCGGAGCCTGCGGAAGTTCTGACGTGAAGGTCTTTTTGTTTGGGCCACTGAGACACTCGTCACTTGCTTAGATTCCCCTGGTTAACAACCGTTTTTTATCTGCATTAATTTCGGTGAGTACCTGTATTTCCACCTTCTCTGTGTTGTCACACACCTCGCCTCGCTCACAAAGATGCCATTGTGTCGGGTTGGTTTGTGTTAAAAAACGTATATTTAGTCGGGAACATCGCCATCATGGGCGCCGATGTAGGGCGAGTTTTGGTTTTTCTCCGGTCAGGCTAAGCTAACTTAGCTGTAGCCTCGTTGTAGCTAGCTCGCATACTGGAGGATTTCCTCGATGTGAACTCAAAGAGTGTGGTGACATTTCGACAGAAAGCTGTGTTCAAGAGCAAATGAACACGTCATGGTGTATTATGGTGGTTAAGTTGTGTATTTGGAGTTAAATAAAAGTAGTTAGCCCGGCTAAAGGCTAGGCCCGGCCAGCCAGCTCTGGCTCGGCGCATGGTGAGGGCCGAAGTTAGCCAACGCTAACCTACAATTAGCCAGCTGTAGCTGTGGGAAATCTCAGTACTCAGGTTTATTTTTATCTTCCACTCCTCAACAGTCGACTTTGATATTTTATTTGTAAGTGTCGCACTTTTAATGAATGTCAAAACTCTTTGACTTCCCTGATATAATTGCACGAATCCATTGTAACACCTCGTATTGTCTTTTGTCTGTCTACCTTTTGCTGTTGTATAGATATATTTTAAAAAAAAAAAAAAAAAAAAAAAAAATATTCCCATATTTGGCAATGATGAGTTTGAAACGCCGTTTGATTCTTGTACCAGTAATGTTTATGCCACATGAACATGAAGCTGACTGTATTGTGTGTAAATGCATTTGTCTCAACATATATTTAGTTCTTCATTAAAGAAAAATGCAATTGGTTCAACAGCTGGGTGATTTTCTCAAGTAATATGGCTGAGAAGTTTTGTGTTAGAAAGGATGATAGACTCCTAAATGAAATGCTGCGTCTCTAAATCACCAGTTTGAACTTTTTCTAAAGCTAAAGATGCACATTAAGCCACAGGAGTTAAACTCTATTGTCAAACTGGAGTTACGTAACAATCATTTACAGCCAAAGCACTCATGACAGAGACCTGGCGCTCACCCGAGTTACACCCAAAACCTAACAATACCAATATAATTAAAGGGAGCGCTGTGAAGTTTTCACTCCTGTGTCGACACGCCGCCGAAGCAAACATTAACCGCCTGTGTTTTATCCATTTCAGGGTGTCTTTTATGAATAATCAAAAGCAGCAAAAGCCAACGCTAACAGGCCAGCGTTTCAAAACGAGGAAAAGAGGTTTGTGTGAAAGTTTTTCTGCTTTGCATGCGTTCTGCTGTTCGTATCAGACTCGTGTACTAATTCACGACATGTGTGCTTTTTCTTTTTTACCCCCCCAACAGATGAAAAGGAGAGATTTGACCCTACTCAGTTTCAAGAAAGTATCGTACAAGGCTTGAATCAAACTGGCACTGATTTGGAAGCGGTCGCGAAGTTCCTTGATGCCTCTGGCGCCAAGCTTGACTACCGCCGGTATGCAGAGACACTCTTTGACATCCTGGTGGCCGGCGGCATGCTGGGTGAGTTGTGTTGAAGCACACATTAAATGTTTGACTTTCACTCTTTTTCCTGGAGTCTGTAAATGCGGAAAAGATCAGAAAATAACCTGGAAAAGCAGATCAAATACGAGAGTACAGACATGTTAAGTGTTGTAGAATGTTTGTTAGATGAAACAAAATGTTGGTCTAAATATTTGGCACTTGATGCTGGTGACTAGAAAGGAGGAAAAAACAGAGGCCTCACAGATTGTTCTTGGCCTGTTGAGGGTTAAGAGGCTGATGGAAACAAACATTTATATAAACGTGATGTGCACAGGAAGTAGACAATCCCTGTTGGTAACACAGGAAGTCCCTTTTTTGACTTGTAGTGTTTTTATTTCCTGTCCTGCAGCCCCAGGCGGGACTCTATCTGACGACATGACCCGCACCGAGTTCTGCCTCTTCACGGCACAAGAAGACCTTGAGACGATGCAAGCATATGCTCAGGTAGAACACGAGCCCAGCGACTGTGTTTACGAAATATCTGCAGCCGTTTATCCATTTAGTAACATTTAAATGCAGATTTGTGGAGACACAAACAAGAAACCTTTTTTACAAATCGTTCTTCTCTCCACCATAACAGGTTTTTAACAAGCTGATCAGGCGTTACAAGTACCTGGAGAAAGGTTTCGAAGAGGAGATCAAGAAGGTGAGCGTTCAGAAATGTTGCCAGAACATTCGTGTTCAGACTGAGCTCACAATGTTGTTGTGCTGTTTGGAAACGTCTCTCAGGTGGGCGTGTGTCATTTCAATCTGCAGTTTGTCCTTTACTTGGCAGTTAGGCAATAATTCAAGTTAGACAGTCATTTCACAGATATTAATTTAGAGTGCAGCTGCTCATTTTATAGTGGAAAAACTGTCAAATTGAAGGTGTGAAGTGAGACGGGACAGGTTGTCAGAAAATGGAGCCGTGACGGACGGATATTTTAAGATCCACAACGACTGTTTTAACACCTTACAAATGTTGTTAGAATCTGTTCACTATCATAGACTAAAATAAGAATGCGAATATTTTCTTTCAGTTTAATGATACAAAACATTCAGCGGTTCTCATGTTGGTGTGGCAGGTTTTGTCTATCGGCAGTTGACGTGTTAATAAAAGTCTTGTTGTAATGTGGGAAAGCAATAACACGTAGTATACGGCAGATTTGTTTGCTGGCTACATGACAATAAAGAAGCCACACCTGCAGGACTTTACACGGTTTGACCTTGACCGTAAATAACCAGTGAAACTTGTACACACAACAAATCTATGTGTTTTGTTTTTCCCCTCGTCTGCAGTTGCTGCTGTTTCTAAAGGGATTCACTGAGTCTGAGCGCAACAAACTGGCCATGCTGACCGGCATCCTGCTGGCCAACGGCAACATATCAGCCTCAATCCTGAACAGCCTCTTCAACGAGAACCTCGTCAAGGAGGGTGAGGAGGAAACATCCATGAATGTTGTGGTTGTTTTTTATAGTTCATTAATATTTAATTTAAAGCTACTACAAAGAACCTTTTTAATTGTGTTATTGTAGTCTGTGAACAAAAGATGACAACGAGGAAGAGAAGTAAATGTTTCGTGTCAGTTCATCCTCAGCTCTCCGCCATAAGACAAGTTCTAATTTTATGACTTATCCAGCGAACTGACCTCAAGAATAACCATATAGAAATAGCCAATGTTCTCACTGATGGTCTAGTTTCCTTATGTAGGTCATGTAGAGGCATCAGTGTGAAGTTGAGACTGTCTCATGAAGCAGTTTAAGTTCCTTTTGTTTGTTACAGGTTTGTTTTAACGATGTATTCACCAGAAACTGAATTTGTCTTGTCGTTTCTGTTCAGGAGTATCTGCAGCCTTCGCTGTCAAACTGTTCAAGTCATGGATCAATGAGAAGGACATCAACTCAGTTGCTGCCAGTCTCCGCAAAGTTGGCATGGACAACCGCCTGATGGTAAAAGAAGCGTCATGATCTAAGATGTCTGGAGAAATCATCAGTGTGTGTACTAACCGTTAATGTCTCGGCCCAACAGGAACTCTTTCCTGCCAACAAACGGAGCTGCGAGCATTTTTCTAAGTACTTCACCGACGCCGGGCTGAAGGAGCTGTCCGACTTCGCGCGCAACCAGCAATCCATCGGTGCCCGCAAGGAGCTGCAGAAGGAGCTCCAGGAGCAGATGTCCCGCGGGGACCCTCAGAAGGAGGTGAGGCTGCTGACCATGCGTATTAACTGCCTGGTTTACGGAGCAGTTTGTCTGGATAAGATGCAAATACACCTGCAGGAGTGTGACAACAAAGCAAGTGGTGTTCAGTTGACATTCAGTTGAATCTGATAACGGCATTCTCTGTGTCGTCACTATCTGGTGTGTTGATCAGTCGGAGCAGGTGAACGTCTGACTGCCACCATTGTTCCTCTTTTGTAACAGACTTCCTCACTACTGACACTTTCCCTCTCTGCCACGTTGCATCATTCTGTCTGTCGCACCAGACGATATCTACCGAACACTACAACAACAAAGGCAGCTGCACAATGAGTCATGAAGTTGAATGCACATGAAGCGTTTGTCTGTAATGGCGGCGTGACAGTGACCATCTTAAGCGGCCGACATTCCAGACTGTGAATGCAGCGTTTGGTGTCTGATAATAAACTCTAACCCAGCCGTGTTTCCTCCCCGTCGGTTCAGATTATCGCCTTCACCAAAGAGGAGATGAAGAAGGCCAACCTCTCCGAGCAGGCCATGATCAGCATCATCTGGTCCAGCTTGATGGGCTGCGTGGAGTGGAACAAGAAGGAAGAGCTGGTGACCGAACAAGCCATCAAACACTTGAAGGTAAGCAGCAGCACTGGGAGCTGTTTCCTCTTCTCGGCGATCAGGCAAGAACTTGTGAAGTTTGTCTCGCTGGCTGCAGGTTCTGACACGTCGGGAAATGTTTGGATTTCAAGACCTCAAATGTTTGTCAGCGTTTTCTTCAGCCAGTGTAGTGTTCAATATTCTCTTGGGATGACGTGAAGTTTTAATTTGTTAACTTGGTAAAAAAAAAAAAAAGACACAATTCTACGGGGAAAAAAAAGAGTGTTTGGGATGTTTGACAAAGTGGGTTTGGTCTTTTTAATGTGGGGAAATTGCAGATTAGAAAAGTATGAGCTCAGGTGTTATTCAGGTACAGAACTTATTTATGTTTTCCATTGCAAACACAGAGGCAGGTCAGAGGAAAACATGAAGCAACAAAGAACAGAATAAACTTGAGAGAAGAAAAGGCCTGAAATACAATAGCAGAGCTGGAATAAAGTAAATACAAGTGCAGCGTATATAAATAAAGGCAGGTACAAGCTGGTTCATCCTGTTTCAGATGTTACTCCATCAAAAGCTTCCTGATTGGTTTATTTATTTTTCTGCAGTTGCATTTATAGAAACAGTTTTAGATTTGACAATAAAGACTTTGAGTTTTGGAAATACTTGATTTAATTTCTTTAACGTGCTTGAATTTACTCTACAGAGGTTCAAGGTGATGAGTCATATACAACACAGGGCTGCATGACGATATGAACTCTATGCTACATGAACAAATGTAAAGCTGTACGCGCTCCGCTGTGAACTGTCGGTATAGAAACTGAACAATGGGACGATTGTGCTGAGTCGTCTTGGCTCGCGCTCGTCTCCTGTAGCTGTTCTAAGGAATCTCGACCTGTCGGAGCCTGAGCGGCGTTCAACATGTTCGTTGAATTTAGGAGGAACCGTTGGATCACTCGTTTAATTCGGGCCTGTCTCACTCTGCAGAAGTGGAGTGCAGCTCTTGGCTTGTGTGAAGCTGATAAAAAAAACAAAAAACAATTTGTACTGTTGGTGTGATCATGGAGGGCGTGAACGCAGACAGACGGGAACAACAGCATTCTCAAACACGTGAAGAGGAGCGTAAACCAGCTGTCTCTGCTGCTTACGAGTCACTGTCCTCCCATAACTTTAGTTTGTTATAGTTAAATGCAATCAAATTACAAAACTAAAAGGTTCCATTTTGCTCGGATGTTGAAATTCTGGGTAGAATAAAGCTCTAAATTGTGCAACGAACCCTGAGCAGCTGCACAATAAATAAAAATGTGTACATAAAGAAATGTGTTTGAGATTCATGATTGAAATGTGCGATATGTAATGTTTCATAGGAAAATGACGGGGAAATGACAGAAATTTTAGTTTTTGACCTTTGATGCCTTTTTTGTGTATTATTTCAGATACCACACGGTGCATTCAAGTGCACTTTTATATCTACCTGCACTTGCAGAGATGACGCAGCATGAAGTCTTGTAGAAACTCAGTGATGACTGTATGTATGTTAACGCAGCACATTTCTAGAGTTTATGTGCAATGTCCTGATTTCTCAGCACTAACATAATGATGAAGAACAGTATCGTCAGCGTAAGGCTTTATAAAAATCCACAGTGTGTTAGAGCGAATTTAATGCAATAAATTGTCAGATTTTATATACAGCGTCCTTCACTGTAGATTCATAACGTTATCTTCAGCAAAGAGGTTTAAAAACTTGTCTGAGCCTCCGACTCGGACGCACATCTACAGGAAAAGGCCACATTAAAGATCGATCTTGTGAAATCAACCCTGACTAAATCAAAAACTAATATAACTTAGAAACTAGAATAACATGCCTTCATGTTCTCACTGGTTTCTGCAGCAATACAGCCTCCTGCTGAAAGCCTTCACCTCCCAGGGTCAGTCCGAGCTCAGCCTGCTGCTGAAGATCCAGGAGTACTGCTACGACAACATCCACTTCATGAACTCCTTTCAGAAGATCGCGGTGCTCCTCTACAAAGGTTTGTGTCTCGTCCTGCACAGGAACGTTCAGCTGCCCAGTGATTAAATACGCAAACCATCCACTGACAGTTTGTCTCGTTTTGTTTTAGGTTTATGAGAATCCGTTCACTTTTAACGCTGCCAAGTATGAGGTCATTTTTCAACATTTCTTGACCTTAAACTGTTGTACCTCCCTAATGCTTGGTGTCATTTTTAACTCTTGCAAGTCTGCTTCTGATTGGTGCACTAAAAACCCTCTGAAAAAGACGTAAACTTTAGCTTTTTTGTTTTTTAAGAAAAGTAAAAGTAAGAAGCAGAAGTTCCCACCAAGCATCAGTTAACCGTTTTTCTTTAAGTGATCCTTTCTTTAAAAAGGCACATTTCAGGCACTTTGAGTTGAAATGTTTGCCGTCCTGACGCTCTTCTTTTCCTCCTCACAGCGGATGTATTAAGCGAAGAGGCCATACTGAAGTGGTACTCTGATGCCCACCTCTCCAAGGGGAGGAGCGTTTTCCTCGAGCAGATGAAGAAATTTGTCGAGTGGCTGAAAAACGCAGAAGAAGGTGAGAAACACAAACCGCTTCACCCTGATGCTGAAAACATTTCGATGCGGTTGTTTGATGTGCGATCATGATGAAATTCAACCGTGTGTTACATAAAGAAAAAAAGTGGCTGCTGTCGCTGTAATAAATATAAACTTGACCGCGACATGTTGATGAATTGTTGCTCCAGACTTGATCACAACTGTTGCTGTGTAGTTTTTATTTATAGTCGATGGATTCATTAAGTATTTTAAAAACGTTTTGATTGTTGTTCGTGTAACTTCCACGTGGTGATTTTGAACGTTTTCAAAAAGAGAGTTCTGGTGACCGCGTGGAGCAGCCGAGTCTCTCAGGAGCCGTCGCTCAGCGTCACCGTGCAGAAGAAACGAGGCGCGAGCTCACCAGTCGATCTCTCTGAGTGATGCAGTTCTGAAAACGCTCTTTCTTCTCTCTGCAGAGTCTGAATCGGACGAAGAGGAGACGGACTAAACCCTCCACCGCCAGATGAGCTTTTTTTTTTCCTTTTTTATTATTATTTTCTAAGTAGCAGCAGGAGCAGTACAAGTCTTTTTTTTTTTCTCTCTTCTACCTCCTGTTACTACTTTGCCCTGAGACGCACTCTCTTCCACCACTCCAACACATTTGAACGTTATTTTAACAAAATGAAAAAGGGCTCAGTCCTTTAAACTCGTAACGTGTTTTGATGTCGCGGCTCGACGTGGAAAACGATGAATACTCCCTTCTTCTTCTTTTTTTTTTTTTTTTGGTACTATCATTGTTGTAACGCCTTCTGTAATTTGGATACAAAACATTCCATGGGATCTCGATGGCCGCTGCTTTGAATGAATCTGAACCAGGATTTCGCATTTTTGCCATGCGACTACGAGGCCGACGAATACTAATGCGACTTTGCCAAAGTTTTTCTTTCTTTTTAAATCCCCCCTTTAAGTTTTTATTTGGCCCGGCTCATGTTTTGGCTCCTGTTGGGTCTTAAACTCCGCCTTCTTTCTTGACTTTTGGGTCAACCTGTACGGCGTGTCGAGGTCGCTCTGAGGACACGCCCCCCTGTAAGATGCCTCGCCAGCTAACTGATTATTATTGGTTTCTACTTTCTTTAATCTGATATAAACCGATTGACTTTTTTATGAAATAAAGATTATTGAAATGCTTCCACTGTGTTTTTGTTTTTTGTGTGGAGTTGCACGCTGTAACTGCACTCAAGTAAAAGTTTATCTTTTTATAAGCTTGTGTTAAAGACTTTAGAAATGATTGTAGAAGTGATTTCGGCGACTTTTTCAACCTTTTTGAAAAGTCGTCCGCAAACATTTCTCTCATCTGCCTTTAACAGTTAAAAACAGAGTATAAAAACTTCAGTAGCTTCTTTCAGAGCCGCTGCTGCTCCGTTAGTTATGTTTGTGTTTCAGTGAAGATTTTTTAACTTGGACGTATGTTACAAATGTGTCCACACAATAAACACAGAGGGAAATGGGTTGACATTTTCATTTTTTATTGTACAAAAATACATTTTTCTTCAAGCAGCTTCTCAGTATTTGCGATGTGCAAAGGACACAGTTGTCAGGTATTCAAGTACGTTTTTATACAGTCGTGTCACACATTAGATTTAGAGGTAGGCCTTCATATTTCATACAGAGGCTTGAGGTAGTGTGCAACATTTCCCATATGTGCTGTATAACAAATATCGAGGGATCCGGTTGATTTTTAAATGATTACGTTTTGTGTCTTTTTTTTAAATTTGTACAAAAGGTAATCTGATGCACTTTGCATGTCGGGGCATCCCACATTCATGTGCACACAAAACATCACAGTTTGTGTCTTTTTAAAGTGATAACAGATTGTGCAACAATGCAAAAGTAAACATTTCATCACACTGCAAAGAGAGTTACCCTAACGCTTCATCACGCAGCTGAAAGATGGAGACCGACGGCCGGAGTCGGACAAGAGACGTGTCTCGGTTTTACACTTTAAACTGGGAGCAAATCGTATTTCTGGTAAAAGCTTTGTGGTTATTATTGTTTTTCTTAAAATCAGATCGTAAACCTCAATATACCAGGTTTAAATGATGTCAGACACATTTCACAGGTTCAGTTTTTGTCCTTTGCAGATTTTTTTTAAACGTGTCACATGTTTGTACCAACTTTTCGTGTCCTGCGTTTGCAGAAAAGAGGCTTCAGTGCAGTAGAAAGTGTTGAGAAAAACTCCTACTGCGGACAAATATGAAGTGTTTTGACTTTCAAATCTAAGTTTACATCGGGTGACGTGATAAAATCTGGTCTGACGCTACAAACCAACAACCTACCAAGACTTTCAGTCACTGTTGAAGTTACGTCGTTTTTCTTTAAATAAGCATTTTGTCAAAGCACCAAAAATCCCCATTTTATCCCCCACTCACTGGTGATATGTTCAAACTGAATCAGGATTCAAGGCTGCACATTTTGTGCAAATGTTTTACTCACATTAAAGAAATGTTGAACTTTGCGCTACCGCTGGCAAATTCTTGTCTAATCATGTCTTTCCGTTGCCTTTCTTCTTTTGATATCACTCGTCTAAAAATTGCCTCAAAATTCTCAAACTCAGAATTCTGACCTACAACTCCAATTGAGATTCAGTCAGAATTCAATAATTCAAAATCAGAACTGTGAGAATTAAGTAAGAAAAAGTCGGAATTTTCAGGATTTTTTTCAAATTCTGTGAAAAAATGTCAGAATTTTGAGAAAAATGTTAGAATTTGTAGGAAAAAAAAAAGTCTGAATTCAAAGATTGTCAGAACGTATTTTTTGGCGGTCGCTCTCTTCCGCTTCCACGTAACCGTGACGATGAGATCACGTGTGACGTTGCAGTTCCGCTGTCGGCCACTGAGTCGGAGGCGATCGATCACCTAGCATGCCCCTGGGTGATTATGACATTTCCGACAGCACCTGAATGCAGCGGTCGCTCCACTCAACTGACAGCGACCGCTGCAGTCGCTGCTCTTCAGTTTCCTTCATGTGACTGGACGTGGCAACTTTTTTTTTTAGGACCTGGACTCGGGGTGGTGGGGGGTAGTTGTGGGACCGAAATAGCCCCCGTCAGGTGCAACTTTACACATCGGCTCCGGTTACAGCGCAACCAAAACACAGAGGTTCAGAAGCACACCAGCGTGGACAGAAAGTGCTTCTCAGTGTTTGTTCTGTGCTCTAGTCTAATTCCAAAAATAACTATGTTGATGTGTATTTACAAAGTCCAACAGGAGAATTTCATCTGCATGTAAACATCAAGGCGGACTCCTCGTCTGGCCTCGTCGCCTCACACAGCAGCCGAGTGTTTCCCTCCATCTCTGAGCTGTGGAGGCAAACAAACGCTCGTTTTTACCACAAAATCAGTTCAGTGAAGGCAACACGTCTGTTTGTTGGAGTATTTGATCATAATGTGTTAATGTAAAGATGCTGCTGTCAGAGAGGAAACTCAGGCCTGCATGTTGAAGGTAACTGTGACATAATACTGATCCTGGGCCAGTTTCTCTAGTTGCTATTAAAAGCTGCGAGCTGTCTGAACAAACAAACACCATCAGCTGCTGTAAACACTGCTGAGAATCACCTCATGGATCACATCATCCACATGTTGATTGTTTACAGCTTTGCTCTTCATCTTAATCCAGTTTGAAAGCTATTTTCCATCTACAGCAGCAGAACTCCAAATCCAAACTCATTTTCTACCTGCAGGCCTTTAAATAAAGTGCATTTAAAGCCACTTTATGGTTAATTATGAGCAACTCTGCAGCCTGTCCTCCTCCAACAAACCAATCTCATGTCTGGAGCATGCAGAACAATATTCTCCAGCTGAGGTCACATTTTCAGTTATTTTAAACCTCTGAAGGCACCACAGCTTGTTTTCATTGTGTGTCGTCAATCACAGGAGCGACAGCTGCCCCTGAAGGCAACACAAACACCTCTGCAGCATCATTTCAACCAGTACAAACTACTGTCAAGGCCTGCGCACTGCGCGCGTCATGACGGATGGAGAGGTTTTGGCACAGATAGTGCGTCCTGGTTGTGCGTAAAAGTGACAAGAAGCAGCTCTTTCTCGATGTTTCTGACTCTGGTTGATCAGGTTCAGTGTCCACTCACCAGTTTCCTCTGGTTGCTGAGGCAGAAGGTGCAGATGGGTCTGAGAGAGGCCGCGCTGAGCGCCGCGGGCCCGTGCAGGATGCTCTGGTAGCGGAGGCAGGGCTGTCCGTCCTGGCAGTCGTCCCCCAGCAGCAGCACGTTGGCCAGGTGTGAGATGTAGCTGGAGGCCAGGCGCAGCGTCTCGATCTTGGACAGCTTCCTGTCGGCCGGCTCGGTGGGGATGAGCGTGCGGAGCGCCGTGAAGGCCGTGTTCACGCTGTGCGTGCGGTCCCGCTCCCGCGCGTTGGCCGCCTGTCTCTGCTGGCTCACCCCGGAGAGACGCGCGTCCCTTCCGGACCGTCTCCGCCTCCTCCGGCGTCTCGGCGCCCCGGTTCGGACGCCACCTCCAGCCGCCTCCTCCGGCTCTATGCGCGGGCTGCAGCCGCCGGTGGACTTTCCGTCCGAGCTGTCGCTGCCGCTGTCCAGGTCGTCCAGGTCGGAGGCGAAGCCGTCGGGCTGCGCGCTGCGCTCGGGGCCGGTGGACTTCATCCTGGCTCGTCTCGGGTCTGACTGGAGCTGCTGGGGACGTGCGGGCGGGCGGCGGCTGCACATCACTTTATCCTGAAGGTGAAAATAGCACCGGGGGGCCGAGCAGCTGCCGCCGATCCGGTGACTGAGGGGGTTTGTGCCGTCCGGCCCCCCGGCGGACAGCATACCATTTCTAATGAATGACGGCTGCTTTCTGGGTCGCCAGCCCGCCGCGGAGAAGGCAAGACAGGTGGAGCGTAAAGGGAGGGAGGAGGGAGGAGGGGGCACCTGTTGTGGTCTGCAGGAAACAGGTTTAAATTAGGACCGACCGATATGTGTCAAGGCCGAAACCGACTGATCCAGAAGTGGTTCTGCTTCTGGACCGAACCGGAAAGACCAGACAACAAAACAAACACCTGAACTGCACACAGCAGCACGTCAGTCACACAATATGACGTCACATTGTGTTTGTTGCAACAACACTAGATATTCATGATGAGTCAACCTTTTAAAGTCCTGTTCGCAGCAAGAAAACCAAACATTCTCCACGAGACTTCGGCGGTGTTTTGGTAATAAAACTGCAGATTTCTAGACGAGTTTGCAGCAACAAAACATGAATTTTCAGTCCAAACATCTTTTCCACATCCTGAACCACGTGGTGCTGTTAAACCTGACCAGACTGTGAGTGACGTCACAACACACAACTGCAGATTAAACAAATGAAACTTGCAGGTTTGCAGAAACCTAAAACATTTTTCCTGGAAGAAACTTTGGAGGGAATTCTCATCAACAGGAGCAGATTCAGCTGCAGTCTGGTTTAATTGGACAGATTTCACTTGTCTAGAATTACTGCAGCCAATCAGGACGCAGCACCGGTGAAACGGGGTTTATTTGACCTGCTGGACTCTTCAGATCTGTGTGTGTGTGTGTGTGTGTGTGTGTGTGTGTGTGTGTGTGTGTGTGTGTTGGCTCCAGGCTGCAGGGTAACTTTGCTGCCTTGGCCGGCGGCTCGGCGCGTCCACTGAGTGAAGAGTCCAGGTGGACCCACCGGTTCCGTCCTGGTGCGTCTGTGCCCACCAGGACGCGCTCAGCCCCCCTCCCCCCCCGCTCCACCCTGTCCAGTGCCATCTTTGGGGGGGTGGATATAAATATCTGTGAGCGTGTGTCGCCGTGAAACCTCAGAGGAACCTTCGAGACAGGTCGTCAATTTTTGTTCCAATCACATCAGGAACTTGCCATCAGTTTGAGGAGAAGACTGAACCTGTCGAGCTTTGGATTCAGTCAACAGTTTGTATGTTTGCAGCCAGCAGAGGGCAGTAAACGATCAGTCAGGAAGCAACTAAAACATGAGATATCAAATCATTCAGAGGTCAAAAGACTTTAAATTCAAGAGTTTGCTAAAGAGCTGATTTCCTGTTGGAGCCTCGCAGGCTTCAGAGTGACGGCAGCAGATCTCAGCAGACTGAAGCTTGTGGCTCCTGCTGCGTCTCAGCCGAGCGTCCAGCTTCGTCCTAATCACTTGTAAAAAGTCAACCGGCTCTGTGGAGACAGGAATCCTAATTGGTGCGGATCTAATGCGGCCTCATTAATCTTTTAATCCTCATTTCCTCGCCGCCCCCCCGCCCCGACCCGCTGGCCGTGAACTTGTCTGGCCCCTCGCAGAAAAGTCAAACGCTTCGCTGACGATGACTGACCGAACCTGGAGGAGCATCAGGGAAGTAAAATCATGAAATCCAGATCATGTGGCTGCTTCATCGTCATCTTTTATCCAATCTGTGCTTTCAGGTGATGTGACGGTTCCTCTGGCGGCCATGTTGGAGGTCTTCAGCTCCATGAGCAGCTGTTAACAAGGGATTATGGGTACAGAGAGACAGATGTGGCGCCTCAAACCATCTGTAGGTACTGAAGGTAAAACACCACCACACAAGTACATTTACTCTGGTGCTGAAGTCGACTCACTCTGCCTGATTTCTGACTGAAATATACACACAAAATGTATTTAACATATAATTCTGACGTGTCATACTTACAGATGTCGGGTAAAAATATGACTTTGGTGACAGTGAAAGTCGGCCAGATGAATTATTCTTCAGTAAAAGTCTTGAAATATCTGATATTAAATGTACTCAAGCATCAAAGTAAATACACTCACAAAGGGATCAACAGGATCTGATATCCAGCATTTGCTTTTTAAATCTGATTGACGGGAACATTTTGAAGGATAACTTTCTCTTTCTGTTCATCCTTTAACACAATAAATTCAGACTTTTTGATTAACCAGCCAGTCGGAGGAACCTGAAGGCATCAGCACCTTAAACGGATCTTTATTAGTTTTCTTACAAAACAACCAATAAACAAGCTTTAATAAGAAATAACATCGATTACACGGTGATTAAGATATATACAGCAAGAAACATATACGACAATATAAAACAACCAAATAAATAAATACTCGTACGCAGGTTTTGGGATTCGATGAAACTCCGTCCGGCCTGAACGTGGAAGCTGCTCAGAAACGATCCTGATGGAGAAGTTTGGTCAAAAATAAGACGATGCATCTTCGTACTCCTCTTTGATAATGTTTTATCGTTAGCTTAGCTTAGCACAAAGACTGGAAGCAGGGGGAAACTGTTAGCGTACATTCCATTCATGCATTTCTCCAACTCTACCCAGCGACAGCTGCTGCAGCTTTTGTTGGATGGACGATAGAAAACATTTTCCTGCAGCTTCCGGTTGTTTTTTGCTACGTCAGGCTCTGAACTGGAGGCGCAGAGATGAAACACACCCTTGTTTTCTGTGCTGATGGCTCCGGATCACCTGAAGGTTTCTTGGTTGCTGACTGAGCTCCAGCCGTCTGGTGTTTGTCGGTTGTAACGTGGCGTCTCAGCCTCGAGCGACGGGAAGCTGGAGAAGAAAGAATATAAAGAGTTATGATGAGCGACAGATCAGAAAACACAACGTGATGTCGACCAGTCGGCTGATCCTGCTGATGCTCCTCAGTTTGAAGCATGTTTGCGCAGCTTCACTCGTTTTGCTTCGATTGCTGCAAACTCTCCGTCCACATGTTTTGGGCCCAGCTTTTGTCCGCTGCGCCTCGATACATCGTCATCATCTGATCATCTGTAACCCGTCAGCTCATGAGACTGGACGCATTTTCACGTGTTTCCAGTTTCTCCTCGTGTGCGAGTCTTCTGACCGACACATGTGGATCTCAGACCAGCTGGGAAACACGCAGCAGAGAAAATAACTGAAGAATAACTTTGTGCGTTCCCTCCAAAAGTCACATTTCACAACTTTTATCTCTGTTTTTTTAACATCCAAATTGGGGTGAAACCCTGACGAGTGGACAAACGAGGAGAGACACCTTCTTGCTTTAAACGAGCGCTCCATGATCAGTCGTTCTTACCCTTCGGGAGCAAAGAGAACCTGAGAATCCGTTCCGGCAGGCGCAGACGTTCGGTCGGACACATCGGCTGCCGTAGAGACACTTCTGTTCACAGAGAGCTGAGGAAACAAGCGATAACTCAGGAGAACTCAGCCAACAGAGCAAATTTCCACCAACCGTTTTGTGTATTTTGTTTGGATACTCACGGATCTGACACAACATGCCTTGCCACCCCGGAGCACAGTGGCAGGTGTTCGAACCAACACACTCGCCTCCATTTAGACACTTCTGCAGACAGCTGGCTGAGAGACAAGAGCAAGCGAGCCGGTGAGCGACAGCTGTCCACTGTTGAAGGAAAGCTTCAGCCTCAGATTATCTGCCGTTAATCCTCTCTTCCCTGGCGTCTGGGTGTCTTTTAGGTAACCGTTTCTTCAGCAGCGTCTCGCTGAGAAGTGCGAAGGTCAACCTCGTGAAACCCTGCAGACATTACAGCTGATGGTTTCCACATGGGAGACCGGAGAGGCCGGACGGAGTCACCCAGCCTGTTTCTGCCTCAGTTTGAGCTCTAATCTGACGTCCTCTGACTCAGTTTTTAGATTAAATCCATGTGGGGCTTCTGTCTCCACGCTTCACATCACCTCACTGACCGGCAGAGCTTATGTCAGCATCCCACTGAAGCAATGTAGCAACAGTTAACTTTACTTTGGTTAATATGTTAATTTGTGGTAAATAATGTAAAATTGACTCTAGCTCAGAAGCGGAGACAGAATAAAAGTAGAGGATGTTGAGATCCTGCTGCTGTTCCAGTTCTGTCTTCTGTCATAGTTTATTTTAATTGTGGCAGCAAAGTTTATTCAATAATTCTTCATTTGGCATTTCAGCAATCACCATCTTGCTTCGCTTGCTTTTGGAGCCAAAGGTGATCATATCTAGAAGAAGATGGTCTGAGAACCCGAGGACACATCGCCATGGTCGTGACTTTTTACAAGGTAGGCAAACAACTGAACATTTCAACTAAAGTTTGAGACCATAAACTCATGATAAAACTGTTTAGTGAGGGATTACTGAGGCAGGGAGGAAAGCAGAAGTTTTCAGGTGTTCACACTGACGCATCATCGGATCCAACAAGGTGTCCGTGAGGATGATGATTCGGTTCAGATTCTTGAATCGAGGCACTTACGTTTGTCACATCTCTTTCCTCGCCAACCCGACGGACAGTCGCAAACATCTGGACCGACACACCTGCCGCCGTTCATACACATGGGTTCACACACACCTGCAGGCAGAGAGGGAGGAATTGTATTTTCCAGTATGCTTATTATTGAAGAAGAGAAGGAGGATGAGGACGTGCGGAGAAGAAGAGAGTGAAGGATGAAGACGATGGACATCATGATGTTGAAGTAAAGAAGCTCAATGAAGATGTGAGAAAGCAGGAATCAAGAGGATGATGAGAACTGGAGGAGAGGGAATAAAACATCATGACTGAGGTAACAAATTCAAAGAAAATGAGACAAGAACGACTGACTTTTCTCGCAGCGCCTCCCGGTGTATCCCTGCAGACACGAGCAGACGTTGTTCCTCATGCACAGACCGCCGTTCTTACAGGGAGGACTGCAAACAGCTGGAGGACACGAGTAAGTCACTGAGTGCTTGAATGGATGTTTTACTCACTGATGGACGGATGTCTGACGTTACTTTACCGTTCTGACACTGGGAACCGTAGAAACCGTGAGGACACTCGCAGGTATTCTGCCGAACACACGAACCTCCATTCAGGCACACGGAGGAGCAGAGAGCTGGAGGAGACGAGAGTATCAGCACCCAGAAGTCACAAACACCAGAACACTCCTGAAAGATGAAGTCCAGACTGCACTCACCGGTCTCACAGGACGGTCCGGTCCAGCCCGGCAGACACAAGCACTCGTCTGGAGACGCACACTGGCCTCCGTTGTGACAGTGACGGCTACACACCACTGCAGTCAGCAACAAACAATATTGACCACGATCACGTTGAAAACAATCACATTTTCTTCCAGTGAATGTCGGAAAGAAAAAAAAAAAAAAGGTGAAGCATGAACTCACTCGTCTCACATCGAGGTCCGACAAACCCGTAAGGACAAGAACACGTCTGGAGTCCGACACAAGTGCCTCCGTTTTCACACGGTGACCTGCACAGAGCTGCAGAGACACATTTCAGTTAGTTCCACATTAAATATCGTTGACTTATCAGCCATTGTCGTCATTAAACACCCCGTATTTCTGAAGACTTCTGACTGGATCAACTGTTTTTAGCTTTACCTTCCTGGCAGGTTTCTCCATGAAAACCTTTGAGACACTGACAAACACCCGGAGCGATGCAAACGCCGCCGTTCATACAGTTTGGTTCACAGATTGCTAAGAAAGAAAATAAAAACAAATGAATTCACAGAAAGAGAATGAAAGAATTGATGAAGACATTTGTTTGTCTACCTGTCAGACAGTCGATTCCAGTGTATCCTGGTTTGCAGCGGCATGTGTTGGGCGCAGCACACTCCATGTTCCTGCCACATGTGTGTCTGCAGACGGCTTGAAAACAGACGTTTATACTGTTAAACCTGCTGGTATCATTAACAGAAGACCATGAGGAGGTTCAGACATGATAATAAGACATGTTAGTTCCTTACCTCGACATGCTCGTCCGTCTCCAGTGTATCCTACTGGACACCTCCCGCAGCGGTAGCCACCATCCATCGCTGGCTCACACAGGACACCAGGAAAACACGGCCGGTCGGCGCAGGTCGTCTCACGCGCCGTCGTTCTGTCCACCGGCTGGAGGGACGTGGTTCTTTGCAGCGGGCCGCTGCTGTAGACAGTCTTTCCAGGCGTTGTGAAGGTCAAAGCTGGGACTGCCTGTTCAGATCCAGACTCAGTCTCGTCGCCATCCGCAGAGAACTCTGACTCCGACAGCGAGTAGGACAGAGCGGTCAGGGCGGCTGTCAGAGGGAGGGCCGGTCTCGGACGGGTCCAGGGTTTGGACTGAGTGGATGCCAGGTGGCGAAGCTGTGGCTGCGTCGCCTGTTTGTCAGACGGAGTGGAGAGGTGAGGACTGGACGGTGTTACTCTGGAAGCTGACGCTCCTTCAGACTGCTGGGAGACAATCGCAGCGTGAAAGAAGGAAGATGTTTTGATGTCCAGCTGACACACAGAACGGAAACGGTGAACTCACCTTGTAGACCGTCACGTGGGGAACTGTGAGCTCTCTGGAGAACGTCGTGCTGGATCTGGCGTACGTCCTGAGGTTTACATTTTGGCGGGTGACGTAAGTATTTGCACTGATTGACGTTCTTGGAAAATCCCTGGACGCAGTGACGGCCTCTCTCCTCCCTGTGCCGCCTCCCCTGCCTGAGGCGGGAACCTGCTGTGGCGTACTGTCCCGGTTGGCTCTGGTGACGGACGGGGACAGGTGTTTGACGCCGTGCCTGGTGGGAAGGTTGGGCAGGTGCAGCTGGGAGACTTTGCTGCTGCTTCCGTGAGCGACTCGGCTGGTTTTAACGACCGTCTGCTGCTGAGGAAGGTGATTGGATGCTGAGGGAAGACAGGAGGTGACATCAGCGCTTTAGACAAATCGACCACGGCACATTTTATACTTCATAATGTTACTGGATCTGTTCTTTCTGGACTTGGGAAAGGAAAATAATGCCGTGTTGCCGAAGAAGAGCGTGTAACCAGACCTTAGATTAATGAAATCTGAAGAGAAAATTCACTAAATCAGTGAAGCACTTTAAATGATTCATGTCGAGTCTGCGTGACTCATCTGCATAAACACTTTGTCCCAGACAGACACGATCTACAGTAAAGGGATCAGAGTTGGAATGAAACCGTCTCCTCTGCGTCGTTAAGACCTCCCCTCTGCTTTCATGAGAAAATAACACTAAACAAACTCAGACACGACTTTGCGGCTGGGCAGTGAGTCAAAAAGCAAAGTACCAGTGGTGGTACTCTGGTTTCTAAGCACTGATTTATCAGCTGCAATAAATTCCATTCTCACCAAGAAAAACACATAAAAATAAAACAACACCAGGGAAACCATCATAACAACAAATTTGAGGATCTTTAAAGTAGCCCACAATGTTTTTGATCCCCAACAATCAAACATAAAAGTCTCTTTCGACAGTCAAGTTCTCTTCCGTAGATCTCCAGTTTTTAGACGGGCTTTAAAACAATGAAAGGTTTTGGAGGCTTTTCTTCCGTCCTTACCTGCTTTGGCGTTCTTCATGCAGACGCGTCCGTTGCCATACAGGCCAGGTGGGCAGCGTCCACAGACGTAACCCACATGTGGCGGCCTGCGGTTGATGCATTGAACCCCGGGGAAACAGGGTCTGCTGGCACATGTCGCCGAGACATTCACCGCCAAAGCCTGACCAGATCCTGAGAGACAGAGACTCTAATGACAACCACCGTCTGAAACTCAAGTCGCGTTACACTCAAGTATAATAGAGCTTGAAATCGGCTCATCAGCTGCACTACAACCCAGTAAAGGTTGGTTGGAAATGTTTTGCTTACCTGGAGCTGGTTTGCCGTCTCCTACAGTCTGGGTTACTGTGGATGTCTTGGCGATAGTGTCGCTGATTTTCGGTGGATCAGGCCTGACTTGGTCCCGTCTCACTCCTGAGATGTTCCTGAAAGCACCTGTGGATTGATCAGGTTTGATTCCATGGTTCAGTCTGAAAACATCGGTCTTTGCTTGGGAAACAATTGGTGTAACTGCTGCGATGCTGCTGTTAGTTTCCGTTGTGAAGATCACTGGGCTCTGGCTTATTCCTGGAATCCTCCTCGAAGTGGTGGTTTTAGGTCTTAATTGGATTGGATCGATCCTCAGAATCGGCTTCCCCACCTCAGCCCTCGTCTGCGGGGAACTACCACTTGAGGTCCTCCGGAAAGTGTCTGGCTTCATTTTGGGTGGCAGCAGCAGAACATCTGGTATCTTGTAGACGGTTGTACGAGCAGCAGATGTGGGAGCGATGGGGACTGGCCTGATGACTGCTGTAGGATCAAAGACACAGATTATTTTTTTCTATATATTTTGGACGAATTTATCTGATTCTTTTGCTTCCTACTGAATTTCTAGATCACCCACTCTGAAATAAACCGACTGCGAAGAGGCAAAGGTTGAAAGACCTGGAAGGTTCAGAAGGTTATTTTTTTATGAGACGGACGCCCAGCAAGAGACGAGACTTTGGAAGGAGTTTGTGTAAAGATCTCAGCGAGGCGTGATTACCACTCACAGCCAATCAACACATTTACAAGCTACGAGCGAAGCAGGAAACACTCAGTGATTCATGACGACAGACTGCAACCTGAATCTGATTTATCCTGCAGCCAACTGTGCATTTCTCACTCTGACTCTAATTCAACCGGAGCAGATTACATTATGAAACTTTTCCAGTTTCGACATCACGACTCTCATCTGTTCAGACTTTTTTTTAGAGCTGAAGTTACTCACGCCGGATTGATTTGTCAAGCATGAAGAGAGAGTTTTCTTCTTCTGATCCATCTGTAGATTTGTAGAGATTTGTTCTGTGTATTGCCATGTAATTACCACCATCTTCTGTTTTTACTGTGATCCTTTATTTACTGATTCTAATTCAGGTTTTCTTCTCTTGTCGTCGTCTCTTTTCTGTCTTCAGTTGGAGACGCTTGCTTGTGATTAAGAGCCGTTCTGGGAATAAATAAAGTCGTCTTGATCTCTCTGATCTCGACAGGGAACAGCAGGGAAAAGACCACAAGAGAAGAGGAAAACCCACAGCTTGCTTTGCATCCAGAGCATTTAAGACTTAAGGACTTGGCGGTGTGACCCCCCGGTGCAGCTCCTGTTGGCCCCTGACACACAAAGTTGTGTATCTTTTGCGCTGAACTGAAAGAGGAGGTCAGACAAGTCAAACCAAATTCCCTTTGAGCCAGAAGATCAGAGGACTGATGAACAAGCAGCTAAACAAAGCGGATGAGGAAATCCAAGGATCTGCCTCGTGAGTATCCTTTTACAAAGTCCCATGAGAATGACAAACATTTTATAACTGACAGTAATTTAAGTTATGTGCTTCTCTCTGAGCCAATTCTTCCATTAGGGATAATAATGTCTTGAGGCAGACAACTTGATTTGATTTTCAGCGGCTGAGTTGCCAGCTGACATTCTTTGTTTACTCGCAGGACAAAAACAATGGAATTGTGAGAAAGTCTCAACTCTGCTGATGTAGGACGTCCTCATGTGAACACAAACACTGAGGATGACTCGCAAAATTCAGCCAAGGTTTGTTTTAAATCCACTGATTAGGAACTTAAAATAGACCTGCTCGACTCAAAATGAATTCTGTGAAGTGAGTCGAGATCTGAAAGCTTTTGACAAATGGCCCAAAGAGGGAATAAATTCACAGATCTGTCTCTTTATCCAGATCACACCGACGGTTAATGAGGTCTATTCAGGTTCTGTGTAATCCTGCTGACCAACCAACCCATAATCTGACCGACCAACCCATAATCTGACCAACCAACCCATAATCTAACCAACCAACCCATAATCTAACCAACCAACCCATAATCTAACCAACCAACCCATAATCTAACCAACCAACCTATAATCTGACCAACCAACCCATAATCTGACCAACCAACCCATAATCTAACCAACCAGCCCATAATCTAACCAACCAACCCATAATCTAACCAACCAACCCATAATCTAACCAACCAACCCATAATCTAACCAACCAACCCATAATCTGACCAACCAACCTATAATCTGACCAACCAACCCATAATCTGACCAACCAACCCATAATCTAACCAACCAACCCATAATCTAACCAACCAACCCATAATCTAACCAACCAACCCATAATCTGACCAACCAACCTATAATCTGACCAACCAACCCATAATCTAACCAACCAACCTATAATCTGACCAACCAACCAACCACAAACAGCCCTGAGAGAGTCTGTAATTTATTCAGCCTTTCCTTCAGCTTCTGTCAGACTCTTCACAGTCAACACAGGATCTGCCACTTTCATGAATCTCAGGCGTTTCAGTTTTACAACTATTACTGTCGTGTTTACTGTGAGGATTTTATATCACATACACAACTGAACCATTAAGCTCGGCAGGAAGCGTGTTTTCCTCCCACGGCGTCGGTGTTTTCAGAGCATTAACTCCAGTTAGCGTTCGCCGCTGCACACATGAGCTCATGGAGGGAAGCAGTGGTATCAGCTGCCATCAGCCATCTGGTTTCCATTCAGCACAAGCAGCACATCCCTGCTGAGCGATCCTTAGAGACGCTTGACCGCGATGAACAAATTCACCTTCACATTCTGGGCAGTTAGCTGATGCTCTGATCCAAACAGATCGACTCGGTAATCTTCAAATGTTTTTGGAGTTGCAGGGAAATAATCAGAGAGAACATTGGAGCCAACATCTCAACCTGCAACAGATGATCATGTACGATGGTCGATGTTTTTTATTACGTGAGAGCTAAGAAGTCACAATTTCAAAGAACAGCAGGATCTGATAAACTCGTGGCTGTTAATGAGATCCAGGTTTGGGGATAAGGAGCCATGTCATCATGTTCAGGTAGTCTTCAATGTGCTCAGTGTATTTTAAACAGGAATTTCAATTATTATTCAAGTCTTATGTTATTTTATGTCAAATCAACAAAGAAAGAAAGAAAACACAACAACAACCCAGCAAATTAATTTCTGTATCAGACCAGAAAAAAATAAGTGGCAATTTCAATAGTTTCTAGAATAATAATGATTTATTTATTACAATTTATAAATCTTAATGTCCTTTGTTCAAGTGAAAGTCTATAAATGTACTTTTGATTGAAATCTGGATCAAATATCTCGCTTTTTTTAACAAGACATAATATGAAGTTTTGTGATTTTACAGTGTAATTTTACTGAAACTGTTTATATTTGATCTTCTCAGAAACCTGTGGAGGGTTAAAGAAGTTATCATTTGATCCGCATGATGTAGCGATCAGGCTGTTTTATGATCTTTGGCTTTCAGATCTCACGACTGGACGCCAGATTTAACAAACCTGTGACTGGATATCTGTAGAGCATGTGCACAAGTCCAAGCTTTGTAGGAATTTAAGGTATTTAGGTTTTTGGTTTTCTCTGCACAGTGACTTCTGGGAGGTATGATACTGTCTGATCAACACAACTGCTCTGGTTTTACATCATGAAGTGGCATCTTAGTCTCAGCAGCTGTGAGGCACACACACCTGTGCTCATGCTCACCTGTACATGCCGTCCCATTTCCCATCATGCCTTTAGGGCACGGGCCGCAGCCGTAAGAGCCAAAGCTGTTGAAGCACTGGACTCCCTGGAAGCACGGCTTTCTCTCACACTCGTTGATATCTTCCAGGCACGTTATACCTGCCAACAACACGCACACAGGAAACGGTTTCTGCGATCGTAAAGCATAACTGAGATGGATCCGCTACACCTGGAAACATGTGAGGCCAGATGATCCGGACACAGGTAAACTGAATCTTCTCCTTGTGAGTTTTCTATATCAAGAGCTGTATTCTCTGTGAGTTGCAGCAGATGGATTTGAAGGACTGTTGTTAAATCTTACCTCTCAGCCCCGCAGGACACTCGCACCTGTACCCGCTGGCCGTGTTGATGCACCTTCCGACTGAGCACGGAGCCGACAGACACTCGTCCACGTCCTCGTCGCAGAAGTCGCCCTGCTTCCCCTCAGGACAGACACACAGGTACTTCCCACTGCCAGCAGGGAAGTTGACGTCGGTGACACATGAACCTCCATGCTGACACCCACATGGCACCACATCGATCTGTATCACAGATGGAAGAGCGAGACGCTGCTGAGCAGGTATATATAGATATTTAACACATTCAAATTAACAGATATATAATTCATAAGCTCCTGCTGGTGACAGTGTTTAGCCACCAACATATGCAAGCAGCACTTAAATTCACACCACATTTCCCATAAATCCTTGGGCTTCCTGCACCGTTCCCTGTGATCGGTGTGAGAGCAGAGGAAAGGTGCGGCGGTCAGGTGGAGATAAAGTTCTGCAGGTCCAGTTTGGCTGCTGTTCACTGAGTAAGTTACTGCTGTTTTTACTGACTGCTGTTCACTGAATAGATTAGTGCGGTTCACCGGTTCAATTACTGTTGCTCACAGGATTTAATTTCCCTCACAGGAACCTAATTGGCTGTAAAAGAAAACTTTCAGTCCGTCTGCTCTCCTTCCACTCTACCTCCACGGTGACGGCGCTCTGGGCGTTGCACTCGTCCGACAGCATGAAGCGGAAGGAGCGTCTCGAGTGTCGTCCCTCCTCAGGGAGCGATGGGACCCTCCAGATGAGGAGGCCTGCAGGGGAGAGGACGGCCTCCTCTGGGCCCTCCTCCAGCTGGAAGAGGAGTGCTGAACCCTCCGGGTCTGATGCGGCAAACTGGAAGACGAAGTTCTCCCCGGCAAACGTCCGCAGGTCGCTCTGCGGCCGGTGGAAGGCCGGCGGCTCGTTGACTGAAGAGAGGAAAGTACCAGTGAATTAATACCAAGAGCTCTGCAGAGGAACAACACTCGCTCATGTTCTCCCCACCTTCTTATTTACTTGTTCATCTGAAACTACACGTCTTTGTGTTTTGGTGACAGACTCGACTTCCTGTCCTGACATAAACTCTTTACAGGTTGGTAAAAAAACAGGCCTCCAGGCTGGAAGAATCATTGTAGACACACTCGTCCGTGGCTCATGTTCCAGCTCGTCTGTCCGAGCGGAGCTCTCAGCTGCCATTTCAACAGGATCATGTAGCATCCACTACTGACATCACAGATGTTTAATCGGAAGAAAGTAATGATAATCCCAGGAAACACCTGCTCAGCATGATAGTCATATGTTAAGTTACCCACAAGAGAACACTTGCTGATTAAGAGGATTATTATGATTACTGAATTCCGAACCTAACTGTCGAGAAATAAGTAAAAAGTCTGGCGTTGTGCTGAGATATTCCAACATAAATCCACCAGGCTTGTTACAACTGACTGGTGGTTTCTTGAGTGTAAGTAAAGATGACTGTCGTTCTGTGTAGCTGTGCTAGTCAACCGTGTGATCGACCCCCTCTGCTCTCTCTCACAGTGGTTAAGCGACGGGTCAGGGCATGCTGGGAAACTTAAACATCCGCTCCTTTGATCTGCTGATGGTGACAAACAGGACCACAGTTGGACAGCCACCACACCAACAGGCCGTTTCCACTGTGAGGTAAACACCGTTTCAACTGTGCTTCATCACAAACACCTCCGATTAGTTAACAAAAGAGAAAGAACCAAACCGATGCTAGCAGCAGCAGATTAAGGTCTTGATCTCATATCAGCCAAAGACAATAAGAAAATATCTGTAGATTAAAGATACACAGACAGAGTGCAGGACACACTGTCAGTTTAAAGCACAGGCCAGGTTACCTCATTATTTTGAAGATGTTCGTGTCTTGAGAAAAGCTTTTCTTCCCGTAGGAGGAGAAACGTAACGAGTTGTTTGTACCTTGGTTGACAGACCAGATGAATCTGGAGGTGTCCGGGTCACAGAGCAGGCAGGGGCTGCTGGGATTGGAGTCTCCCTCTGTGAAACACATCCCGTCGATGTTACACGTCCTCTCCTGGCAACCGGAGACACAACAAAGACGACAAGGTTTGTTTGTGTGCTCGTATTTACAGTGTTGTTGACATGTCGAAGCAGCTTTCCAGCCGTATCAAACACATTGTTTTTCCCTCAGCGTGGTTCTCTGGGGGTGTCAGGTACGTTTCAGGAAATCAGCTTTAAATACACCGTCTGCTCCGTGTCTGCAGAAGTTAATTCAATTAACTAGCCCGACTCTGGCAGACACACGCAAATGTGTTCAGTTATTTGTAAGGTTACATGTTGTTCCGTCTCCAGTCCCATAAAAATCTGTTCCAGTAACAACAAACTCCCTCTGTACCTTTTTTTTCTCTGCCAGCTGTCGACTCTGGATTAGTCATCCGACAGCTACACGTTGTTCAGAGCGTAGATTGCAGCTCTAACAGAGAATATAAAACGTTTCCCCACACTTTTCCACTAAACACCCACTGAATCACATCACAAAGAAACAAAGAAAAAACTGTCTCTGTCTGACTCATCAAACAACAGTTTGTTGGTTTCTTCTTACCATGACGAGGATCTTTTCCTCCCCCAACCGCAAACTTTTAATCACTTAAAGATGAAGTATGTGATAATAATAAAAATAGGCAGAAATGTATTTGTCTTCCTCCTAGAGATCTACAAAAACACTCTGATGGGTCATTTTATTGGTGAGTTACCTTTAACTTACAGAGTCCTGAGCGCGACGCCTCGCAGACCTGGCAAACGCCATCGTAGATGGTCAGCACCTTGGCTTGGCTGTACTGGGAGCCATCGTTAGTTACCTGGAACAGGAGCGAGCTGACACTGAAGAACACTTCAAGAAAATGGAGATAAACAAGATCAAACACTGAAAGACTGTTTAGAGACCTTGATCTCCCAGCGTGCATACGGTTTGTCGTCCATCATGAAGTCTTCTGTGTTGACGGCGGTGTTGCTGAGGGAGGGAACAGCACAGTCCAGAGCCTTCGAGCTGAGGAAGGTGGCTTTAGTTCTCTGTTTCTCCCCTGGAACCCAAACTCCGTTCATGAACTGTGGAGGCAGATCATCACAGTTCAGAGACAATATTTGAAGATAAACACAGCTGTATTTTTGACTTTCCTCACCTTCAGTCTGGTGGCGTAGCAGCTGAGGTCGGAGGAGTCGATGAAGCCGAGGCCGAAGACTCGAATGCTGCGACAGTTGAAGGCTCGAATGTCGCACAGTCCACCGTTCTCCAAGTCTGTTATCTCGACTGGCTGGCCTGTTGGGTGACGGATATTCATGAGCACATTACAAGCTGATCAAAAGAAAAACGCTCCACATTCAAGAATGATTGATGAGTTCACGGACCAAGTTAGAAGGAGAAAACATCAGCAGCTCTCGTTCGCTGCACAACTGTTGGTGTTAATCTGTGTTGATGGGCTTCTGAATTTTACTCCATGAACCTTGTCGAGATGAATTTATAGCTTAATTCTGTATTCACCTCAGGGAAGCATAGATGCACCATACTGAGGATGATTATGTAGTCGTACACTGTGTTAAGACAGGGTGGTTTGAGCTCAGTAAAATCATTTAATGATCTGCTGAAGCCATTAACGACGGGAACATCAGTCTCCGGATACTCACTGATGGCCAGGCTGCAGTCGTAGAAGCTGTAGCTGGGATAGCACTGGCAGCCCCACTCTGTGCACTCTCCATTCCCGTTGCAGAAGTTGGGACAGCGCAGCGCTGTCACCACCTCCCTGGATGCTCCCTGCTGCCCACCCACCTCCAGCGCTCTCTGGGTCCGGTTTTCCAACAGCCTCCTCTCACACTCGTTCTCCAGGTACGGCAGCAGCGCCTCCTCCCAGCCCAGGTCGTCTTTGAGCTGAAGGTCCAAAATGCAGAGATCCACCGCCTCGTCCAGGCGGCGTCCCAGCAGCCCTCGACACACTGCACCAACGGTGGAGTTGGCCAGAGCTATCTGGCAGACCTCCAGAGCTTTGGCCGAGGTGAGGCCACTTGGCGTGGGCCACTGAGGTTGCACCTCCGGACGGGCTTCCGCCAAATGATCCTCGGGGAAGAAGTAGGCAAGGCTCTCCAGATCGGCCTGGCTGAGGCTCTGAGCAGCAAAGACGGGCTGGAATTCAAACAACGTCTGTCTCTTTGTCCTGTCAACAGACAGCAGAAGATCCTCCTGGAACTCACCGTCCAGTTCACTGTTTTTATTGTTCTCGCTGTGGAGCTGAAGGTGCCTCCTCTCCAGAGGATGACTGTTAAAGTCAGACATATCCAGGATGCTTTCCTCTGTCTCTGGACTCTTGATGTATTCCACTGTTGTATCCATGAAGGGGAACACGGATGTGTAATCCACATTATTGTATGCTATGCAGTCGGAGTGAGCGGAAGGATTGTAAGAGTCCCTCAACCCTCTGCCGCTGTGATGAGAAGTGCTGTATCCTTTCTGGCACTGACAGAAAGGCCTCCTGAACTCCTCCGCCGTCCCAGGAGGTGTCTTGTCAAATAAACTCTCACCTGGAGCTATCCTAACACACACCGAAAGGAGCAAAGAATCAAGAATCTGTCACGCATTTAAAGTGAAACAAACAGACTAGCTGCTGCTGTGGACTGACCTCCAGGCCTCTATGAAGCGGTGCAGGTCATCGGGTGCGAAGGAGACTCCGTCAGAGCCGAGGAAGTCGTTGTTTCCATTGCGGTCGAAAGTGCCGCAGAGGCCTTGTGTGTGGCTGAAGTCAACGCTGGGCGCACGGACGGACAAACTCATCCCCCAATCGCCAACATCCGCCCTAACAAAGGCCCCGGAGGGAAAGATCAACTACAAGAGGAGAGTCACAATCCAGCAGCTGGTTAACACAAAACTCCTGATGCAGATTCTTTGCATTCTTCATCAAATGTCCTTCCAAGATGCCTCATGCAAGTATGATTCATGCAAACGACTTATAAAGATTTTTCAAACAAATCTCCACCAGTGTCAAAATGTTGGGATACCTACGGTGACCTTCTTCCCCTGGTGGGACTCCAGAACTCTGACCCGACTGCCCTCCCTGTCACCTGCGTTCTTCAGGGTAAGCTGCGGCCTGGTTTCCTGCGGCTGACCGTCGCACATGTCGAAAACAGCAACGTCGTTTCCCTCTCGCACCGCAACACCACAGTTGCAGGCGACGGCGTAGTGTCGGCTGCCGCAGTCCCACTGCCGAGAGTGGACCTCGAAGTCCCGGACCAGGCTCCGGTAAAGGACGAAGGTGCCCGTCTGGTGGTTTTCATACCGCCTGTTGACAGACGGATATCAAAAAATATTTTAAAAAAGAAAAAATCATTTGATGTCTGATCAGGCTTTGCACAAATCTATGGGGACTGTTGGTGTTTGGTGGAGGTATGCACTCTACTGAACGCCGTTCTAGTGTTTAAAGAAGTATTTGAAAATGTAAATGACAGTTGTCAGGAATAGAAAACCAATTTAATGATCTTCAGAAATCCAGATATGATAGTTTGGTTCAATGTTACAGACGTCAGTGTGGAAAAATTACTTAAACTGAGAATTAAACTGAATCATTGACGTGGAGAATCGTGACGCTTCTGTGTTTTAATGCCGAACTGAAGCTCAAACTAACATCGGGCCTCTGCTGGGAACCGATGAGGAGGTGTATTACCTGCCGTCCAGGGTGATCACATGTGGGTCAGTCAGAGAGTAGCAGATGGAAGTGGGAACGTCCTGGACTGTGACCTGAGGGCCAGAAGTCAGCAGAGCAAAGATTAGGAGGCTCCACCCGTCGACCCTCCGACCTTTGGCTTTGATGTTTTCACCAAACACAGATGGGAAAACTCGTCTGCAGGAGACACGATGTCTGGAGGGCTGACATCATGTATTACGTAACGTAATAGCTTGTATGGATGCAAGTAATGACTACACTGAGCAGCTCTCATGTCAGAGCCACACAAACCTGAACCCTCCCCTTCATTTTAAAGAGCTCTGTGTACATGTCAACAGGCATCAGAGAAACCTTCAATCACAGCCATCTGCGTAATACTCTCTGATTATAGATGTTTACATAATTACATCGCTTTTACTTCAAACTTCATTTATTGTTTTTAACCTTCTTAACTTATCCATGAAAACTTTCCAGGACCATATCTGATGCAGTTTGCATGTCAAAGGACCTTGACATCAAGGATCCATGACACCAAATTACTTTTAAAACACCCAAAAGAATCTCTAGCACCACAAAGACCTCTTTTACTTCCAGATGAAATTATACAGTGAGTTCCTAAAGCTTCTGCAGTTTCTCCAAAACTATGAAAGAGGATTCAAGGTCCATCAAATTCTCTCTTTGTAGTTCTCATCAAAGACAACTGGAAGCCCCTCAAGGATGACAGGAATCTCCTGGAGGACTCGCTGATCCACTGTGGGCCACAAAACCTGGACAAGGATCCCTTTGAGATCTGGTGAAACCCTCAAGATCAACTCAAACTTTTTCACACACCCTTGAAAGCTCTCAAGTATCTCTTTGGCTTCAATTTGGATGTTGAAATCTCTTTAAGGTGTCGTGAATCTCCATCAAAGACAACTTGAAGACCATCTAGGATGTGGGAATCTCTTTAAAACCTGCACCAGGATCCCTTAAAGATCCCTAGAACACCCTCAAGAATAACTTGAACTTCTTGATTAACTCGAGATTTAAAGTAAAATATGATCATCACAAATTAAAATCAGATCAATCAATCACTCCTTATTAATCCTTGAACATCTGAAGAACTCACTTTCAGGGACGTTGGGATGTAGTTTCTCCAGAGTCTTGGTGCGCTGTGTCCCGGCAAAACACCGATCAGACTCGGCCGGTTCCCGTCTCGTGTGAAATCGGTGACGGCTGTGACAAAAAACGCCGCCCGGCCGCAGCTGCCGTCACCGCAGGCACGAGGCTGCAGCTCCACCTGGCAGGCGGACAGCGCCACGTTAGAGGCCTCGTGTCCAAGACTGTCTGTGGACGTCAACACAGGACCACGTTAGTGTTAACGGACGAGGAGCAGCTGCCTGCACAACTGTAATAATGTCTCTCTGAGCGGCTTTGATGTGATGCACAGGGCGAGTCGGAGCAGAGAAGACCAGCCAAAGAGTTTCCTGCACGAAACAGGAGTCTTCTCTGATCTCGCTGCACGCGATGACATTTGGATTTCTCAGGGATGATAAAATGATCTTAAGACGTCTCAATTTTCAGTTTCTCTAATTTGTGTTTTGAACATCATTGTCCAGTGATGATGCAGATGAAACATCATTTTACCGAACAAGTTGTTTTTTTTTCTCAGACTCTGAGACAGAAATCTTTACTTACATACACCAAACCTGTCCAGTCTTATTCCTACCTGTATCCTGAAGGTTTCACTGGGGGCTTTGTTCATAAATCAACCACAGCTTGATTTGTAGAACATTTATACCTAAAAACATTGTTAAAATTGATTTTTGGCCATTGACAGTCTGATTTATTGAGTGATAAAAAGATATTTCCAAGGTTTCTGTTAGTTAAAAACCCTAATCCACTCAGTTGAAGATTAACACGACGGTCAATGTGTTTCAACCGTCCCATCATGATAAGAGAAGACGAGGTTGATGACTGCTGTTTCCTGCAGGTCTGACCTGGGTCGTGGACGCTCAGAGCCAGAGCGACTCCACACCGGTGGCCCTGGTCGGGGTGGTAGCAGGGGACGGGCACCGTGCTGTGGACGGTCACCTGGTGCTGCTCACCGTTCTCGGCTATGTGGAGCGAGTCCGGAGAAAACTGAAGAAGAAGAGACTTTGGTGAGTTTGGTGAGCAGGAAGGAAAGTTGATTAAAGCCATTTTCTTGTTTCTAAAGTGGGAAACTTTTACACAATTAGAAAATAAAAACCCACAAAACAAAACACAACAGGAACGTTCACCTTCAGTCCAGCGTAGAAACTCTCGCTCTCTTTCGGAGGAGATCTGCTGTGGCTGGAGTTGACTCTGAAAGTCGACACGCTGCAGGAGAACTGTAAGAAAAACATCACTTAATCTTTAAAATTACATACGTGTATGAGAAGTGAAAGATAAAGGTGTGATGCAGTCTTTAAAACACAATCTCTAGTTGGGGTTTTTTGAAGCTTTGCTAAACCCAACATGGCCGATTTCTGATTCTAACTCCAACTGACGGAGACTCTGAAATTGCGCTTGTTAGTCCTGAGAAAGACTAACGATGTCCGACAGACGCTGAGTTTGTGATTCATCCAAACATGCAGCTCACAGCGCAGCGCCAACATTTGTCTCACTCTCACGGTTAGAAACACGAAGACGACCTCCGACCCGACTCAGCTGCCACATCAACACGTGTTACCGACGGCCGTCTGCAACGCGTTCCAGACGCGGCGAATGCAACCGCGGTGTCCAAATATGGCAGCGCAGTGGTCCGCAGCTGTGGCGCGGTGACTTCACCTCAGGTTCAAAAAGCATCACGTTAAAAAATCTAATTACTTAATGTTTCCTGGCAACTGACGAGCACCAGCGTCTTCAGTTCTGCTTGTTATTGGTCAGCACAAGATTCTCCAATCCGAATCCTCCTTCTTAGAGCAATTTATACATTACATTAAACCCCAAATCTGTGCAATCAAAATGAAACAGGTAACTCCACTGTGCTGAGCTGTTGAGAAAACTTTGTAAAACAACAACTTTATTGTGTGTATTTGCATCAGTGAATGTGAAAACAGCATCACTAGAATTGACTGTGCAGGTTTGATTTGAATGGAGAGTCTGAAAGCAGAAGCATGTGCAGCGAGTCTTTCCCAACCTGCAGCTGGTTTAACTTCCCCGCCCTCCTCTTGCTTTCTGTTAACGGGACACGACACATGTTACCTCTCTGAGTCTGAACGCAGCCAAAAAGAGGTCAGCTTGATCCAACGCTGCCTGCTGGAGGGGTCGAACCCTCCACATGTGCTCCCTGAAACTTTCTGCACTCTCAGGTCTGGCAGGAATTACCGTCTCTCCGAGCCTGAAGTGAAGACCGTCCATCTCCACCAGAGAGAAGGGCTTCAGCGTGGATTCCTGCTTGATCTCGGCCTTCATGCTGTGGCCGATGTGTCTGGCCCAAACCACCTGGAAGCCCAGCGTCTGGCTCCACGGCGGCGGGATGAAGGAGCACCTCAGGTGGACGCTTTGGCCGATGAGCTCCGGCGTGATCACTGGTCGGGACGGCAGGGACGGGACGGCAGCTGAAGACACAGACGGGGAGTAAAGAGGTGATCTTAAACAATCGATTAAATGGAGTCAGGGAGGCTGTGATGGACATCTTACACTTCTTCACTGCGACAACAACTGAGGAAACTACATCTGCTGAATCACAACAAGCTGGAAAGAATTCAGCAAAAGATCGATTGTACAGCGCTGATATTTGCAGATCTTTGAAGGGAAGTTAAGAACAGAAACGATGATGATAATGGACAGCCCTGATAATGGATCACTTCTCCACATGCAGGACGAGCGTCAGGAAGTCTCACCTTTGCACCGCCCGTTGACTTCCACCTCGCCTGGCGGACAGAGTCTGGGTCCCAAATCTGCAGCAGCTGAAACATGAAATTTACCCGACTTAGTCTCAAAACTAAAAAAAAACTGAAGTTAGGTTAGATAACTTCCAAACTGGGCTCTTTAAAGGAACTAAAACAACTTTGACCAACAGGAAATGAGGGTTCATTTATCGGATTTTCCCAATAAAAAGAACGCGTATTATATTTACGTGCTTCCTGATATCAGAACTGTTTGTCATGTGTCTGGATCTGAAGTCTTTGAGTTAAAAAGGTCAGTATATCTTCCAGACTTGACTTCAGCTGAGACGAGCATCACGTTCACCTTTAGCGCAGTATCCCATGCACCCCTGCGTGGGCTGCAGGTAGTAGACCAGGAAGTCGCCGCAGTGCCGCACGGTGACGGGGATCCTGAAGAGGCAGCAGTCCTTGGCGCTGCCGTGGAAGAACTGCCAGGTGGCGCAGGCCGAGAGCTGGCGGACCTCGCCGGGCCGCGGCAGGGAGGCGTCCTTCAGCGAGAGCCACACCGGAGCCTGAGTACCACAGCGGTTCATCTGCAGGAGGGGTTGATAGAAACAGTCATTACCTGCAGCGAGGGAGTTATTACACCGTCCACCTGGACCGAAGCTGCTCGTTAAACCAACCTGCTGCATGCGGGATGATTGCACTCGCAGACCATGAGATTTTTTGGCAAAAGTCTGGAGACGCGGAGATAAACGGGAGAGAGTTTTCTGGCCGAACTCTGACTCACCTCAACGCAGGTGGTCGGCATCTCCGCCGGCTTGTTGTTGATCCAGAACCTGTACCAGCCCGGCGACAGCGAGTGGTCGCAGATCAGGTCCTGGATGGCCGTGTTCTGGATCTCCGTGGAGTCGAAGTCCACGCTGCGATAGGGACTACGCAGAGTCCGGTGGCCTCCTGGGTAACACTCTGGAGCTGAGAGGACGAGAGGGACGACATTCAGCAGATGTTTCTCTGTTAAAGTACAAAAAAAAAGTGAAAAAGGGAAGAATGGATTGTTCCAGACTGAGAAACAGACACTAAGTGTTAAAAAAGAAAACTTTTTTGGAAGCTCGCCTTTAATGAAATATCAATCTCTTCCTCTCTTTTCCTCTTTTTGAGTTCCAGATGTGTCAGTTTAATGAAGAGGAAATGAAAACTCAAGACTCTCAGGCCGCGATCAGATGAGCGAGTTTACCCCCGAGTCATGTTTTTATCTTTGACGGAGTCCGGCTGTTCGGTTCTGACAGACCAAACAAAAGCAGCTCAGGCCGTCATGGGAAACGTCTGAGTCTCTGTCAGCGCTGTGGGGAAAAGGATTCTCTAAACTGGAGCGTGAAAGTTTATTGTTGGTCTTGATAACAGCAGTTTAAACAATCTTAGTCTTAATTTTATCTTTGGCCGGATGATATATGGGTAGAGATCGTAAATTATACCTCAACGTAAACATCTATTGAAGCGTCCACGAGACGCCAGAGGAGATAATAAGTGAAGTATTTTATCAAACGGAGGTTCATCGTCGCTCTGCTGGACTTATTGTGTCGATTTAAACCTGAACTCATCAGCTGATGATGATCTGCTGCAGGACCAAAGTTCATATCTGTTCTAACAGCAACAAATAAAAGAAACTGACCACTGAGCAGAAAATGAAACCACGGCGCTGCGAGCGATCATGTCATTAACATTTAACAAGTTTTCATTGTTGTTTGTTACACAACACTGTCATCATCAGACAGGCTGCTGAAGAGCGACGGGCAGAAGATCAGACGAGGTGACAAAATGATGCTGATGATGCTGTTTGAACTGCCGGAGGCGTTGAGGAGGTGAGCCGGAGGGATGGTTTCACCCCCGCAGGTTATCTAAATGACTAAGAATAACAGACATTCCTGCGAGCCTCTCGCCTCTCCTGAAGCCGATGGCGCGTGACAGCTGGAGGCTGAAACCGACCGGGGGAGTCGTTTGAAGCAGAACGTGTAGTTTTCCACTCAAAAGCTGCAAACCTGTGAAGTGAAATGGGTCGAAGTCGTCAACAGAAGCCAAACAACGAGAACAAGCTGTTCTTTCACTTCCAGCTCCCTTCGTGCTGTTTGAGTTTGATTGTGGCGGCTGAGTAAAGCCACATCAGGGAGGACAAACATTCTGGGTATTTAGGACGTCTCCAGCCTTGAATGGACGGGGCGAAGTTACTGCCAGTGATCCCGAACCTAAACAACGTCCTACAGGCTCGTCTTCACGTCGACAGGCCTTTGAAAGCAAACGCTTTTGTTTATACGTCGTCTGGAAGCTCCGCTGACAACACTGGAGGTCACAGGTTGTTCAAACAGACAGTTTTTCCAGGCAGGAGGACAATCGGTGAGACTTTGGCTGCTGGCTAAACTGCTCCAATTGGCGGCTTAATGAGTTTACAGAGCTGACGGGGAGGGGGTGAGCTAATGAAGCGCCCCCCCGGGCGGGAGGAGATCCCACTGGGAGGGATTGAGGCCCCTCAGCTGCCCAGATGTGCAGGAACTCTGCAGGGAATCTCCAAGTTATCAGGAAATAAAACACGTAAGAAAGAGCGTTGTGTTAACATGACTCTGGTTACAGACTCATTAGCAACAATAAATAAGTTTTTTGTGGTAGAGAACAAACGATCGTCTGCGTCTAAATCACCAAATACAAGTTTAGTCCAGAGTTTCTTTATTGACAAGTGAAAAATCAGCTTTCATACTGAACAAACTCTCAAATAAACGTCTGCGCGAGAGGAAACAGAAGCACATTCACGACTAAATAAAAGACGAGGACACGTGAGAATCAATTAACTGAAAGAGTTCACAAGCAGAGACGCTTCCACCCCTGAAATATCTCATCAGCAGACGGATCGCCGTGAAATCGTCTGCAGAGATTTACGTTCCCCAGAGGACGAACACTCGACCCGTGTGTCTGTAACCTCGACAAGTCAGAATTTTCCCTTTCACACTCAGAGTGTCTCCGGAGCGTCTGGCCTCATCGTCGATCGTATCAACAAAACAACTGGATTCTGTCCCGTTTGTTTAGTCGGAGAGCCGAACGAACTGCCAGATATTTGAGGAAACAACACCGAGATCCAGAAATGTAACATCTGAATCTTTGAACCAAAACAGTTTTGAGTTTTGTGTGACGCTGCGTCTCCTCCAGTCACTGGAGTTGAGTTTGTTCTGGTTCCTGGTATTCTGGCTGCCGACCCACAGCGCTTCTTTTTTACGACGGGCTGCCTTAAAGTTTTACGACGGCGAGCTTTGATGTGTCGTTGGACGTCCTGGAGACAAAGATATGAGCGGGAGGGACGACAGGGTGGCATGTTGGACTTTAGTTCCACTCCAGCAGAAGAAACTCTGAGGAAACTGAATATCTTTGCTTGTGGAAGAGACGAGACATCTGAGGACGTCGTCTTGGGACATTTTTCACCCGTTTCTGACATTTTACCGACCCAAACAACTATCGATTTCTTCTTGTGTCAGATATTTACATTTCTTAAAATCATAAAATCACCACTTTTTTCTTCTAGTTTGAATCTGCAGGTCAGTTTTCAGTCCCAGCTCGTCGAACACTGAAGCCTTTGGATTGTATTACAGGTTGGCTGCCGTAACACAAGCTGATAACTTTTCTTAACTAAGACACAAACTGTCCTTCAACACTTCCCGACTGATCAGGAGGTGAAAGAATCAGCTGATACAAACACATTTTTTACTGTGAGCTCCAACATGTGGTCACCAAAACAAACATGTGTGACAGATGCAGAATATTTTACAGTTTAACTCTAAACTTCATCGTCTGAAAGTCAAATTCCTTCATTATAACCTCTGATGTGACCGTCCAAACTTCAATACAGTAACTTTAAAAATATCAACATTTTAGAAAAACAAAGACGAACTGAATAAACATTTTAGATTTTTATCAGCAGGTATAAATAAGATTCAATATAAGACAATGAGGAGCAACTTCTTTCTTGGCTTGTAGCAGAGAACAGCAGACAGACTGGACTTCATGTTAAATATCTCACTTTATTATTCATAATCAATACGTGTTCGTGTTAATAACACTCGTGAACAGAAAGTGTTGGTTCACTGGTTCCTCTGATCTTATCTTTTAAATAACTGTCGTCAAAAAAACACATTTCTTCAGAGATTCATGACGTTTCTGTGTATTTATAACAATGAAATCTTAATTTAATGATTTAACAACTGAAGTAAGAAGAACTCGAGACAAGCTTAACTTTAATTTACGTCTGCACAAATAATCTAAATATCATCGAAGAGCCTTTATCACTTTTACTTGTATAAATAAATAAGTGGAATCTGTGTGTGAACTTCTGACAGACTCTGCAGATTTTCTCCTCCTCTGGTTCTGAAGCAGCAGTTCAGTGACTTCAGGTTTAAGGAGTTTTATTCACTGCAAAAACCTGCCGAGATTTTACTGAGGGAGCCTCTGAACATCAAACAGCTCAGATCTGATGCATTTGTCACACATGTCTGATCAGCTCAGAGACACAACATGAAGTGTGTCATGTTGTGTTGTGTGTCACCACAACTCAGTGTTGTTGTCTTGTTTCAATTAAAGCGTTTCATCATCTGTATCTTCAGTCATCTGTAGCTGAGTTCAGTTCACATCCAGAACTCCAGGAGAGATAATTACTGATTTATAACGAGCTGATGCGTCAGTTAAGGAACTTTCAGAGCAACTCAGCGTTTAAATCAGCAGCTGGCAGATTCAGCAGGTCCAGTTAACATCTGCTGGGCTTCACGGGCCAAAACCCGCAAATCTGCTGCTTTATATTCAACGAATTAATTATTAAAAAACCGTGTTATTTATCCTGAAAGCCTCTAATCATGAGCTGGTGTTGTGTCCTGCTCGCCAGCTGCAGGATGTTGGGCTGCGCACAAGGTTTTAATCCACTTACCATTTTGCGCAAACGCTCCAAACTGCACGACCCAAATCAAGGCGATGCGTAAAAACCCAGAACCAAACGCGCAGCGGTCCATGTCTGCGGCTCCTCCGGGGCTGAAGAGATGCAGCAGGTCGGCTTCAGTCGTCGGGTCCCATTGAGAGTTCGGTGGGAAAGTGGCGCAAACTGTTTGTAATCATCGGAACGAGGCTGAGACGAGCTGAGAGAGCGCAGCGCGTCAGAGGAGGAGGAGGAGTCTCTGCCTGGAGGTGGGTCCTCCCGAGCCAGAACCATCAGAACCACGTGGGTTCAGATCGATAATGATCCCGATCTGAGCTGCAGCTGCAAACAAACAAGAGCCTGAGAATCCACAGACCCAAACTCCTCCAGAACCAGTGGACCGGCACACCTCCAAACCTGCTCCAGAATCAGACTCTCACGCCGGACTCGAACCCACAGCTGAGACATCAGTGCAGCTGACTTCTCACGCAGCATGACAGCAGCTGTGCAGGAAGTCCGGTCCGGTCCGGTCCGGTCCAGTCAGGCTTTATGATGGAGGAACATGAGAGGAGTTCTGAACAGTGGAGGACAGGCTGCATTCAAGATCATCACATGTTTCTATTTAATGTTTTTAAAACTATTTCTTCATTTTCATAGATTTATTTATTTATTTGTTTATTTATTTACCAGTTTGATCAACTAAAGACTGAATTAAATAATTAGCATGTCATTAGCATGTTAGCTTTTTTGTTATTGTGAAAAAATAAATGTGTTAAAGACAGCAGCACGTTTCTTTAACACGTATTTTCTTTAAACTATATTAAAAAAATAAGTTGTCAGGAGTTTTATGTCTCAAACAAACTCTGTATGCTGACGATGTTTCTATGAGCTGATCGAACTCGTGTACATTTAATTCATCCAACTCATCATTTAAAGTCGAAAGTCTTCAGGTTAAAAGATGTTTATAAGTTCAGAAGTGTCTGAAAATGTAAAAATAACCTATAAACTTTAAGTTTAATCATCGTGAAACAAATAAAACTTCTATGATTATCTTATACTGCCTTTTAATACAGTGTTATAAGAGCAATTAGTAGATAAACTAACATTACAAAATAACATAAAATAAGATAACTTTAAACGATACATGTTGTAAAAACCAACCTGCTCACCTTAGACGTGACCTTCAGGGAAACTCAGTAAGAAACGTCCTCTAGGTCAAGCGGATCGACCTTTGACCTCGTCGCCTCTGAGTTCACAGTTTACAGCCGAACGAGAGACGAGTTGTTTTTCCCCCAAAACAAACGTGGAGCATTTTAGAAGAATCTGCAGGAGCAGGAGGCGAAAACCACAAATGAGCTCGTTGCAGCGTCTCTAAGATAAGCTGACATAATCAAAGACATCAGGACGTCAGATATCCGAGCCGTGTTTGAACACAACACGTGAAGGAAACATGTTTTAATGACTGTTTTAAAGAAAATAACGCCGGTGCTCTGAAATACAAACGAGGCAGACGTGTTAAAAACAGCTCGTGTTTTTTCTTTTTTACAGTGCAGCAACAATATGGCTGCAAGATGTTTGTGGCGTTCGCTGACATGCTTCTTGTATGTTCCTCCCTTGTTTTTCTCACAGTAAAGAAAAGGATGTGTGACATCTGGAAGCGCTCAGGAGGCCGGACTCAAACTTCCCCCCGTGTCGTTTCTCAGGGCACAAACATCAAAGCGGGCGGCAGATAATGTGTCCTGATCAGAGACGAGCCTCCTCCACCTCCTCCACCTCCAGCGCTGCAGTCTGAGCTGAACCTGGGAGGGTTTCAGGAGGTGATGTGGGTGGTGCACATGCAGGACAGGTGAGAAAAGGCCGAGAGCTACAGGACAAATTGGGGTTTGAGTGCAGGAGCAGCAGGGAGGAGAGAGGTTGTAGTTTCTGTGTCACAAAGAAACAACATTTTGCTTTCTTGTTGATTCATTCAGTTTCTCTGGTTGTGTGTTGCCTTGATTTTTAAAGTTTATCTGTTTATCTGAGTCACTGTTTAAGCAAAAAGCTGACAAACAAGATTTTTACAATTATTGTGGTATAAAAAATGACATATATGTGAGGAAATGTTGCAACCACATTATAAGGATTATTTATGTTGTTAGACGACAGGAAACATTTGGAAAAGATGGTTGAAAAGTGTCAGGAGGTTCTGATTGCATCACAACCAGCTGATGAGAAAATTGTGGATGTTAAAAAACCCCAAATTAACCCGAACATGTCCGACCCAGTGAACTGTCACTGATGTGTTTCATTTTGATTAATAGGTGAAATGAATTGGTGTCATCACTGCTCTTAAGGTGATGTTTGTCCTGTCGAAACAGCCTCAAGCGTGAACCAATCAGCTTTTAGTCTGTGATAGAAAGGTAGTTGGTCGGGATCAGAGAGAAATCTGTTGATACTGACCGGGTCGAACTCTTTGTTACTCCGTCGAAGCCAAATAGACTTAATGAGATGGTTTCACCGTCAGTTCTCTTCATGTTTGTTTTTATTGCAATTTCATGGAAATGTTGATGAACTGAAGAAAGTTTTCTGACATGAGAAATGACTTGACAGCTGCTACAAATGGAAACACTTGGAGGAATTATATGTGAAGTGTGAAAGTCAAATACAAATCTGCACTTTTTTTAGTTTGCAGGAACTTAAAAAACAACATTTTATTCTGGTTGTTTGATCCAAAAGAGTTTGAGAAACAACATTTTTCAAGTTTTTAAAAGCCTGAACAACGTTTGAAAACCATCAGTTCAGTTCAAACATCTAACGAAGCTGTGAGACTTTCTCACAGCGCTGAACACCTGCTGCTCCTCTCAGGTCTTTTATTTAGTGGAAAGGTATGTGTCTCAGTCTCAGTGGCCTCCAGCACCTGATGTTTACTCCTCAGTCGGGAGGCCGACCTTCTCTGTTTCAGCTCTGCAGGCGCTCACTTCCCCCCGCGGTCAAATCATCTCAGTCACAAAGTGTTTTCAGTCACATGAAGAGATAATGAACAGGTGAGGCCTCTGCAGAGTTCAGCCCACATTTAGAACATGGAGAACAACCTGTTCTACAGAAAATACAGGTTTCAACTCAGAAGAGAAGAAATATAGTGTTAAGTATCAGATTATTTTACCTCAGAGGTATCAGATCTTCTTTAAAATCTCCTGAAGATGCAGTGAAGTATCTCAGTCATGGTGTCGGTTCTCCAGAGACTCGCTGAGTGATGGTGACAGAGTTCAGCACCACCTCCCAACCTTCAGATTTGGGTTTTTCTCACTGTGTCGAGGTCGATCATGAGACGTTTCAGTGAGGTGTGACTGAGGTAACGTCAGGTTCACAGTCTGTCTTGATCCAAACAGGTGATTAAAAACACCTCAGCACCTCGTTACTCACCTCTGACTGGCTCTCGTCACATTATTAAAGTCCTGTGAGTCTTTTTAATGTTTGTATCATTTTATGTTGTGTGGATGGAAGGAGGAGCTGCGAGGACGAACAGGGAGGAAGAAGAAGAAGAAGAAGAAGAAGAGAAGAAGAAGAAGAAGAAGAAGAAGAAGAGAAGAAGGTGAGGAAGAAGAACAACACTCAAAACTTTACTCATCATTTTATTATGAGAACATTATAACCATTTCTCAGACGAGAGGTCTTCAGATTCAGACTTGAACTAAATAAAATATGTGTGGCACACATGGGATGGCCACAATTTAATAATAGTAAATGTATTAATTTTTTTATTATTGTACTAAGTGTACACATTTATTTATTATTTTCTGAAGGCACACATTCACTACTAATTTTTCTAAATTTTATTTATTTAGCACATAGAAATGAGAGAGGAGAATATGTGTTTTGGTCAGGTGGAACCTTCTTGTTTTCATCGTTGCTGTGGGGTACCTGAGTGGGAGCACCTGAGGGAGGGGCGATCTGGAGAGAGAGCGAGACGCGTCCTGATCATTCGTCTCCTCTTTACCTGCTTTGTACAGGCACTTTATTTGTTCTCGTGGCCTCAACATATGCAGTTATATGAATAATATAGACAAACACGTTTTGTTTTGTTTTTTTCAAGTCAGTAGCATCACTAGTGGATCATTTTCACACGATGAAACAAAAAACAATTACAGCCCATTAAACATAAAATCCTATCATCCAATTATTGATCTGTATTATATGATTAGACATTTCTTCATATTCCTGCTTGGATTTGCTGTCACTTTGCTGCCATCTAGTGGAGATTAGAAGAAAATGCAGTAAACACTAAATAAACTGAACTTTATCCATCAGATTTAATATTAAAGCTGGTGAACTTGATCTTCTCACTGAGAGTGAGATGAAGATAACACACTCTTCATCTCACAAAGTGACATTAATGAGCATCAAACACACGTTTGTTTAAGTCAGTACACAACATGATTATATTATAATTTCCACTTGTGTCTGCAGGGAGTTAAAGGTGAACCAGACGAGTTCAGCAGTTTTCTTCTCAGCATGTGGAGCTTCACACTCTCCCTTTAGACTGTCACAATAAAAAGAAACTATGAGAATTGAGGAAGTCTCTCAGTTCTGCCTGCAGCACTGAGCCACAGATCAGAGATCAGCTGACTGACGTGTTCCTCTCTGTCTTTATCTGGAACCTTGTTCGTCAGAACAATGATTAACCTGAGCGAGTTATCAGAGAGGTTAAAGAACGAATCCAGTGTCAGTCGGTCCGGCGGAGAGGAAGCTGCTCTGCACACAGTGAGTTCTGTCATTTGGTAAAAAGTTTAATGGAATGAAAAGCCTGAATGATGAGTCGGACATGTTGAATGCATTTTCATTTGACTGTGTAAAAACTGGACTGTGATCGGTGTGGATGAGCAGCACGTTCAGTGAGATATAGATCCAAATGTGCACATAGAAATCCAAATAACAGACGCAGAAAACATCCCTGAAAGTGTCATTTACACGTGCAGGTTTTGTGTTTTGCTGCAACTCCAATCTTTTATATTTCAGTAGAAGATTTCAAAACTAACTGACGAGTAAAAGCTGTTACATCAGCAGATTAGGCAGCTTGACGAGGGTGAGTTAAAGGGGAATTCAAGACAGGAAAAGATGATCCGATCCTCGTCCAAATGTGCATGTGCCTGTTTTCTTAGTTCCTGAAAAGTTAAGTTCTTATTTCAGTAGAGAGAGATGAAGTCCAAAGTACTTTGAGGCCATTTTACAAGAAGTTTTGAGTGAATCAGATGTTTGCAGTGTTTTTTTTTTCCTTTAACTGAGGATTTCTTGTCAAGAGGGAAACTGCAGACCTGACGTTCCATCACTGATATCCAGTGTTGTTGCTCTTAAGTCACCTGCAAGATTGTTGAGACCAACATCTAAACCCTCTGACGTCTTGTTGTAACTAGCATCGACCAGAAAGCAACCACAAAAAGTCCTGACATGTCATCAGAAAAGTCTGCCAGACATGTTGTAAGCATTTCATCCAAATGTCATGTGTAAAATATCCTTTTTTAAGCGACCAGAGATGGCTGCAAAAAGTCGTGACTTCTCATTAGGAATATTTGGTTTGTTGCCCTGAAGAAGACAGTAAAAGTCCTGACCGGTTGTTAACAAATGGCTGATATCTCGTTAAAGATATCTGGTTTTGTTTCTTAAAGACAGCTGCATATCAGATGTTGTTGACGTCTCAAAAATATCAGGCTCAGTTGCAGTTTGTATGTTGAACTTATAAAAAGTGCAGTATGTTGTGTCTCGGCAGGCCAGCAGCCTCCCAGTCTCACAGCCATGGACCCGTTTGACGGCTCGACAGTGACAGAAACGTTGCGGCGGGTTTCAGCCGAGCTGGGCTGCAGTCCGACCTCTGCAGACGTGGCTGCGTACCTCGACAAACACGACAAACTGAGACATCTCAGGGACGAGTTCCTGGTGCCCAGGATAGCAGACCTGCCTCCCTGTGAGTGATAATGCTGATTACATGTCAGCGTTCAGTAGCAGCTCATTTAAGCCTATGAAAATAATTTGCATTAGTTCCTGTTTGATGTTTCTGCAGCTGATCCTTTGCTGGTCGATGGCACCAAAGAATGCATCTACCTGGTGGGGAACTCACTCGGGCTTCAGCCCAAAAAGGCCCGGAAGTACCTGGAGGAGGAGCTGGAGAAGTGGGCCAAAACGTACGTGTCCGCTCTTAAATTCATCGTTTATCAACATGAGGCGAGTGTTCAGTTACAGTGTGAGATATCAACTCTGCTGCAGGGGCGTCCACGGTCACACGGGAGGCTCTCGGCCCTGGGCCTGGGCCGAGAACAACATAGAGGAACTCATGGCTAATGTCGTCGGTAAGAGACGCCGTACTTTAAACATCAGCTGTTTTAGTGCCAACTGGCTATTTTTCATCAGAAGTCGGCAACCAAAAGTGAAGCCAAACAATCATCTCCAGACAGATATTTTCAACCAAACCATGATGTTTTTCTGACCCTAAACAAGTCATTTTGTGCCTAAACCAGAGCAACGTCACAACAGTTCCAACATAAAGAAACATGGATTTTGAACTTATCTGTGGTAGCCAGCTAACATGTATTCAGGAGGGTTGTTAATGTGAAGCTGTTGAAGCTGCTGGTTTGGGTCACTGCACTTTTCGTGGCATCCAAAGTCCACATGAAGGGTCTTTAAACAAACAGATCTTTACATTTGGACTTCTTCCATCACATCTGCTTCGATTTATTAAGAATCACAGACGTATGAAATGAGAAGTCGTCCTATTCTCATTACAGGAGCTAAAGCTGAGGAGGTGGCACTGATGAACGGCCTGACAGTTAATTTACACCTTCTGATGGTGAGAGACAAACACTTCTGTCAGCATCCAGACTAAGAAAACACAACTAGAAGAAAAACAGACAGAAAATGACAGTTTGTGTCTTTATTCTGCAGCTTTCCTTCTACAAACCAACAGCAGCTCGCCACAAAATCCTCCTGGAAAACAAAGCTTTTCCCTCAGACCACGTGAGTTGACCTACAGATGTTTGAGCCGACGCTAAAAACACCCAGTTTCTATAAAATCCTCCTTCTTGAGCCACAAATCCTCTTTTTACTTCTTGGTTGTCGTGCTGCTGCACTTTGACTCCAGCTCAGATAAAAAACGTGAATCTCAAAGGTCACTGGATGTTAAAAGCTGGAGGTCCGACACAGAAACAACAAATTAACCCGACTCCTGTCTTCTCTCCCGTCCTCAGTACGCCGTCGAGTCTCAGATCCAGCTGCGAGGATTCGACCCTCAGGAGAGCATGTTGCTGCTGAAAGCCAGACCGGTACCAGAGCAAACAGTTCACACACAGCTTGGTTGTTTTTCTGTGAGCTAGCATTAGCATATGAGCTAATATTGTGCCCTATGAAGCCTGATATCAGGAAACATGAAAAAAAAAAGAAATTCTCCTGAACTTTCACCCCTGTGACTCATTCACAGGAGAGAAAACTGTTCAGACCTAGAAAATGGATAATAACATCCCAAACATTTACATGTACAGAACTGAAAAGGGAAAATTCCCAAACCAGAAACTGTCCGATCTGTTCAGGGAGAAGAGACTCTGAGAACGGAGGACATCCTGGAGGTGATCGAGAAGGAGGGCGACTCCATCGCCGTGGTGATGCTCAGCGGAGTTCAGTATTACACCGGCCAGCTGTTCAACATGGCCGCCATCACTGAGGCCGGCCAGAGGAAGGTAAGACAAGAAAATACATCACATCACTTCTTCATCAACAGAGAAAAACAAGATCACAGCAGCTTCTCTGACATCAAGAATATCAGCTTACAGACACATGATGCCACAAGATGTTTCTTTTGGTTTACAGTCTTATCTTTGTAAAAAAATAATTAACTTTACTGTAAAGATGTAATGTTTTCCTTTTGGTCTGACAGGGTTGTTACGTGGGGTTCGACTGCGCTCACGCTGCAGGAAACGCCGAGCTGAAGCTGCACGACTGGGGGGTCGACTTCGCCTGCTGGTGCTCCTACAAGGTGAGCTGACAGGAAGAGTCCTCCACCTGTCATTCATGTGAGAGTTCAGGTGAACTGATCAGGTGCGACTGTCTGCTCTCAGTATCTGAACTCAGGGGCTGGAGGTCTCGGCGCTGCATTTATCCACGAGAAACACAAAGACACCATCAAACCTGCGTGAGAGCTTCTTTCTTATAAATGTTTAAAGCTTCAGGTTTGTTTTTCCATCATGTTAACATCCTGTGTGTTCTTCAGGCTGCTGGGATGGTGGGGACACAACCTGGACACTCGCTTCCAGATGAGTAACGGTGAGCAGAAATCAGTTTAAAGCTGCTGTTTGCTGCCATCTTGTGGTCTCACAGGATATTACATCTGCCACACAGAACCTGAAGTCTCAGACGGTTTGTGTTGCTGTTGTTTGTGTTTATCTGTTGTATCCTCAGTGTTGGACCTGCAGCCCGGAGTGAGCGGCTTCAGACTGTCCAACCAGCCCATCCTGCTGGTCTGCCCCCTGCAGGCCAGTCTGGAGGTACTGCAGACGTAATGGTTTAATGAACTTCCCCAACACGAGAGATATTCTTTAATATAGTTATTTATTTATTGAAAAAATAGGAATTTTACACATTAAATCAGAACCCTCATCAGGCATGATCATCATCTAAAAGACACATAACAAAAAAATAGCAAGTTGGATCTCATTCTTCCAGGTGTTCAACATGACCAGTATGCAGGCGCTGCGCAGGAAGTCCGTCCTGCTGACGGGTTACCTGGAGTTCCTGATCCAACAGTATTACACCAAAGACCCGGCCAAGCCTCACAAACCTCACGTCAGCATCATCACGCCCTCCGACCCTCAGCAGAGAGGCTGCCAGCTCTCACTCTGCTTCTCCATCCACATCCAGAAGGTCTTCCAGGAGCTGGAGAAGAGAGGCGTCGCTGTGAGTAAAGAAATCCTCATTATTGTTTCTCTGTTCATGATCTCTCACATTAACTCTGTGACTTCCTGTTGTTCAGTGTGACATGAGGGAGCCCAGCGTGCTGCGTATCGCTCCGGTGCCGCTCTACAACTCCTTCAGCGACGTCCACCGCTTTGTGGAAACGCTGGGAGCAGCGCTCGCCGCCAGCAGCCGATGAGTGACAGCTGTGAACTCAGACCAGTCCACAACCAGAGTGTTTGAATGTGACCTGGACACATTTTACTTAATCTGATCTTGTACTTGAAAAAACAACCATCACCTCTGTTCCCTCACCTGCTGCCCACCTAACACACCAAGACACAGAGTAAGACCAAGTTTTCTGACCATCTGCTAGAGAACACAGCTCACCACTCTCCAAATGGAATAAAACAGGACACACTCAGAACGTACAGAAAGTAATAAAATGAAACATCTGAACAAGAACAGTCTCATGAGTATTTGACATTACAGCACTTCCTAGACTATGAAGCTAACTTGGCTCGTAGACAGTAGTAGAATGTGATGTCCAAATTTATGAAGCAGTGACTGAATGTATGCTTAGGGTGAAAAATACTCAAAAATACTTGGTCAGATTGAAGTCTCCCACTTCCTTCTACCAGCTCTCCATGTCTGAGGAAAGACACTGCACTCCACACTGCAAGAAATATCAGAAGAAAAGCTGCTGGAAGCAGGAAGGAAGGAAACAGATCAAATATCTTCACTAAAGTAAAAGATAAAGATATCGTGTTACTTAATATTACTTTGGTAAAGTCAAGTGTCATGCCCAGTGCTTCGAAGACTGTTATTGTTCAGATGTGTTTGGTTTTGTGGTTTTTTGTACAGACAACACGAACAGAAAGTTATAAAACCAAACACATCTGAACAATAACAGCCTCATGAGAACTTGACATTATGCTGAGTCATTGTGTAAACTATTTATATATGAAACGAAATTATACTAACATTTGTACAATACAATCATTAAAATAAAAAATAAAAAAAGTTAAGCCTATCACGTGACGTCACACTGGCTTGTTTTGCTGTCCGCCATTACGCCACAAGTGGGACGTCAAGAAGGTGAGAATGGTTACTTTCATATACTTGTACATATACTCACATACTTTGCATATTTATAGTTTGTGGCAAGACGGGAAACTACTTTAATAACTGCTGAGTGTTCACATGCTGACTACAGCTAGCTAAACTACAGCTAGCTAAACTACAGCTAGCTAAACTACAGCGAGCTAAACCACAGTTAGCTAAACCTCGTCACCTGTGTTAATCAAGTCAAGGTGAAACTCCGTGGACACGTTTCATAAAATATAATATGTACATGAAAAGGTTGAGCAAGCCAAGATTTCAGCCACATACACCAATAACATTTGCTTTTATATGTATCATTTTGTTTTTTAAAGATCAGCATTAGGTATTTAGGTATTAGCACTGTTAGCACATACCCCCCTCCCCTCCCTGGCACTTGGTACAATCTGGGTTCCCCTGACTAGAAATCAGATTCAAGTCTCCCACTTCCTGTTGGATCGACGGCGATTTTGCGTAGGAGGTAATCCTGGACCACATGCTTCAAACATTTTATACATTTGAATGTCGTACTGCTTCATAATCGTTTGGAAAAACCTTATTGCTGATGACACAATGATGGCACTCGGAGTGAAATCAAGCTTCACTGATTGTTTTAAATCTAATGTTCAAATGTGCTTAGAAATAATTATTCTTATTTCACTGACATATTGAACCATTTCACTTATTTCTCTGTAAAGCCGTTTCTACCACGTAGAAGACATATTCAGTACAGGATGGTTCTCACCTCATCACAGCTACTACTGTCTGTTTTCACTGTTGAAGAATCACAGCTGTTCCTCTTCAACAATGATTCCTAATGGAAGCAATAAATTTAATATTGTAGGGGTGTAACTGTAGAGAGGAAACACTCATTAGACGACACTCAGGCTCTTAATGTCTTAGATTTTCAAACTGTTATCAGTAGATTTAAAATCACTCTGCTGCCCCCTGCTGGTGAATAATATTTACTCTGTGCTGTTTTCTCTTCATCTTTATCTGTTGATTGTGAAACACTTTACAGAAATAACCGGCTTACTTGCCCTAAAGTCCACTTCTTGTTCTTCTCCTGGACTCAGATTCCCATCATGCAGTTCTTCGCTGTAACGCCGCCCCAGCCAGAGGCATGTGGAGACCAAGACCACGACCACATTGAAAGGGTATTTATTGATTGAGTTGCTCTTATTTCAATTCATTTGGAAAAACAAGACTGAGTATGTAAAGAGGAAAACACTGTTCAGTCCATCACAGAAACTGTGCTTGTGTCCTCAGATTCCCACATTGGAGTTGTTCTGTTAGTCCCTTTCCTTCTAGAAAGAAAGTTTGAGTATCTGAAATCTTTTTTCTATCCAGAGTGATGAATGAACAGAGAGGACCTGGAGGAGCTCCCACTAAAGCTGAGAAATGGACACCTGGACCACACTATGAGTTTTGAATGTAGATTGCTAACTAACTTTGCATGTCATGACTTTTGGAACCTCAAGGCTTTTAACATTTATTCTTCATTGTGTATCAGATGATTTACAAACTAAACTACTTGCTCTTGTCAGATTCATCATGTCTCCTGCTTATCAATAAAGATTTGCTTTCAGGCTCTCGCGAAAAGAGTAGTCTCTTTCTAGGAGTGGTCGTCTACCTCTCCTCTCTTATAAAGGTAGTAGGCGAAAAGAGTAGTCTCTTTCTAGGAGTGGTCGTCTACCTCTCCTCTCTTATAAAGGTAGTAGGCGAAAAGAGTAGTCTCTTTCTAGGAGTGGTCGTCTACCTCTCCTCTCTTATAAAGGTAGTAGGCGAAAAGAGTAGTCTCTTTCTAGGAGTGGTCGTCTACCTCTCCTCTCTTATAAAGGTAGTAGGCGAAAAGAGTAGTCTCTTTCTAGGAGTGGTCGTCTACCTCTCCTCTCTTATAAAGGTAGTAGGCGAAAAGAGTAGTCTCTTTCTAGGAGTGGTCGTCTACCTCTCCTCTCTTATAAAGGTAGTAGGCGAAAAGAGTAGTCTCTTTCTAGTAGTGGTCGTCTACCTCTCCTCTCTTATAAAGGTAGTAGGCGAAAAGAGTAGTCTCTTTCTAGTAGTGGTCGTCTACCTCTCCTCTCTTATAAAGGTAGTAGGCGAAAAGAGTAGTCTCTTTCTAGTAGTGGTCGTCTACCTCTCCTCTCTTATAAAGGTAGTAGGCGAAAAGAGTAGTCTCTTTCTAGGAGTGGTCGTCTACCTCTCCTCTCTTATAAAGGTAGTAGGCGAAAAGAGTAGTCTCTTTCTAGGAGTGGTCGTCTACCTCTCCTCTCTTATAAAGGTAGTAGGCGAAAAGAGTAGTCTCTTTCTAGGAGTGGTCGTCTACCTCTCCTCTCTTATAAAGGTAGTAGGCGAAAAGAGTAGTCTCTTTCTAGTAGTGGTCGTCTACCTCTCCTCTCTTATAAAGGTAGTAGGCGAAAAGAGTAGTCTCTTTCTAGTAGTGGTCGTCTACCTCTCCTCTCTTATAAAGGTAGTAGGCGAAAAGAGTAGTCTCTTTCTAGTAGTGGTCGTCTACCTCTCCTCTCTTATAAAGGTAGTAGGCGAAAAGAGTAGTCTCTTTCTAGTAGTGGTCGTCTACCTCTCCTCTCTTATAAAGGTAGTAGGCGAAAAGAGTAGTCTCTTTCTAGTAGTGGTCGTCTACCTCTCCTCTCTTATAAAGGTAGTAGGCGAAAAGAGTAGTCTCTTTCTAGTAGTGGTCGTCTACCTCTCCTCTCTTATAAAGGTAGTAGGCGAAAAGAGTAGTCTCTTTCTAGTAGTGGTCGTCTACCTCTCCTCTCTTATAAAGGTAGTAGGCGAAAAGAGTAGTCTCTTTCTAGTAGTGGTCGTCTACCTCTCCTCTCTTATAAAGGTAGTAGGCGAAAAGAGTAGTCTCTTTCTAGTAGTGGTCGTCTACCTCTCCTCTCTTATAAAGGTAGTAGGCGAAAAGAGTAGTCTCTTTCTAGTAGTGGTCGTCTACCTCTCCTCTCTTATAAAGGTAGTAGGCGAAAAGAGTAGTCTCTTTCTAGTAGTGGTCGTCTACCTCTCCTCTCTTATAAAGGTAGTAGGCGAAAAGAGTAGTCTCTTTCTAGGAGTGGTCGTCTACCTCTCCTCTCTTATAAAGGTAGTAGGCGAAAAGAGTAGTCTCTTTCTAGTAGTGGTCGTCTACCTCTCCTCTCTTATAAAGGTAGTAGGCGAAAAGAGTAGTCTCTTTCTAGGAGTGGTCGTCTACCTCTCCTCTCTTATAAAGGTAGTAGGCGAAAAGAGTAGTCTCTTTCTAGGAGTGGTCGTCTACCTCTCCTCTCTTATAAAGGTAGTAGGCGAAAAGAGTAGTCTCTTTCTAGTAGTGGTCGTCTACCTCTCCTCTCTTATAAAGGTAGTAGGCGAAAAGAGTAGTCTCTTTCTAGGAGTGGTCGTCTACCTCTCCTCTCTTATAAAGGTAGTAGGCGAAAAGAGTAGTCTCTTTCTAGGAGTGGTCGTCTACCTCTCCTCTCTTATAAAGGTAGTAGGCGAAAAGAGTAGTCTCTTTCTAGTAGTGGTCGTCTACCTCTCCTCTCTTATAAAGGTAGTAGGCGAAAAGAGTAGTCTCTTTCTAGTAGTGGTCGTCTACCTCTCCTCTCTTATAAAGGTAGTAGGCGAAAAGAGTAGTCTCTTTCTAGGAGTGGTCGTCTACCTCTCCTCTCTTATAAAGGTAGTAGGCGAAAAGAGTAGTCTCTTTCTAGGAGTGGTCGTCTACCTCTCCTCTCTTATAAAGGTAGTAGGCGAAAAGAGTAGTCTCTTTCTAGTAGTGGTCGTCTACCTCTCCTCTCTTATAAAGGTAGTAGGCGAAAAGAGTAGTCTCTTTCTAGTAGTGGTCGTCTACCTCTCCTCTCTTATAAAGGTAGTAGGCGAAAAGAGTAGTCTCTTTCTAGTAGTGGTCGTCTACCTCTCCTCTCTTATAAAGGTAGTAGGCGAAAAGAGTAGTCTCTTTCTAGTAGTGGTCGTCTACCTCTCCTCTCTTATAAAGGTAGTAGGCGAAAAGAGTAGTCTCTTTCTAGTAGTGGTCGTCTACCTCTCCTCTCTTATAAAGGTAGTAGGCGAAAAGAGTAGTCTCTTTCTAGTAGTGGTCGTCTACCTCTCCTCTCTTATAAAGGTAGTAGGCGAAAAGAGTAGTCTCTTTCTAGTAGTGGTCGTCTACCTCTCCTCTCTTATAAAGGTAGTAGGCGAAAAGAGTAGTCTCTTTCTAGGAGTGGTCGTCTACCTCTCCTCTCTTATAAAGGTAGTAGGCGAAACGAAAAGAGTAGTCTCTTTCTAGGAGTGGTCGTCTACCTCTCCTCTCTTATAAAGGTAGTAGGCGAAAAGAGTAGTCTCTTTCTAGGAGTGGTCGTCTACCTCTCCTCTCTTATAAAGGTAGTAGGCGAAAAGAGTAGTCTCTTTCTAGGAGTGGTCGTCTACCTCTCCTCTCTTATAAAGGTAGTAGGCGAAAAGAGTAGTCTCTTTCTAGGAGTGGTCGTCTACCTCTCCTCTCTTATAAAGGTAGTAGGCGAAAAGAGTAGTCTCTTTCTAGGAGTGGTCGTCTACCTCTCCTCTCTTATAAAGGTAGTAGGCGAAAAGAGTAGTCTCTTTCTAGGAGTGGTCGTCTACCTCTCCTCTCTTATAAAGGTAGTAGGCGAAAAGAGTAGTCTCTTTCTAGTAGTGGTCGTCTACCTCTCCTCTCTTATAAAGGTAGTAGGCGAAAAGAGTAGTCTCTTTCTAGTAGTGGTCGTCTACCTCTCCTCTCTTATAAAGGTAGTAGGCGAAAAGAGTAGTCTCTTTCTAGTAGTGGTCGTCTACCTCTCCTCTCTTATAAAGGTAGTAGGCGAAAAGAGTAGTCTCTTTCTAGTAGTGGTCGTCTACCTCTCCTCTCTTATAAAGGTAGTAGGCGAAAAGAGTAGTCTCTTTCTAGGAGTGGTCGTCTACCTCTCCTCTCTTATAAAGGTAGTAGGCGAAAAGAGTAGTCTCCTGCTTTTCTTTTTGCTGTCATGCACCTTTCAATAAAATTACAGGTCATTCATGGTTCATTTTAACATAACCCCCCCTGTACATTGCTGAGAAACCAGGGGAGGGGACACGGCCCCCTCCCCCGGCTCCGCGGACTGGCAGGCTTTGGATTTGAACCCACCTCTTGCACCCTTGGTTACTGCAGTAGCACCGTTGGTGCGGACCTGCCGGTTACGTAACCCTCCACACTACCAGTCCGTTTCACAGCTGAACATCTTCTCTGGGCGCATTTCAATTTCAGCTTTTCACTCCCACTATTATAAGAAGTGAACCCAAACAAGACTCGAACCCACCACCTTCAGTCTGCCAAGCAGCTTCTCATCCTCCTGAGCTAATGTGCTGGTGACTTAGCAGTGTTTCTGAGAGGATTTCACTCTTTGGTTTGGACAGCAGGTTTAAAAGTCACCAAAACTACCCTGGGTTTGAACCCACAACCTCAGGTCTGCTGAGCAGGTATCTATCAGACTGAGCTACTGGGTCTGACACTTGTGTTTCGTCTCTGTTACATTTCACCCTTTTAAACCTCAACGCTCCAAAACCAATCAAGAATCGAACCCACAACCTTCAGCGTGCAAAGCATCTCCATATCTTCCTGAGCTAATGTGCTGGAGGTTGAACTCTGTTTCTGAGAGGATTTCACTCTTTAGTTTGAACATCAGGTTTAAAAATCAGTTGAAGCATTCTGGGCTTGAACCCACAACCTCCAGACTACTGAACAGGCCTCTATCAGCCTGAGCTACAGGATCAGATCAACACCGTCTGCTTCTGTCAGATTTTACTCTTATGACCCTCAACACTCAAAAAAAGAAAAAGTCAATCAAGACTTGAACCCACAATCTCAAAACCTGCAGCCCTGGCTTCACCTGCTGAGCTAACAGGAGGCAACAAGCAAAGCGTCTCTCAGAGGTTTTCACCAGCTGTTTTTAGATAGAGAATGCGGCACATTTGCTCCAAGGTAAGGGCAGCAATGTGCCGGCCTGTCTTTCTAAGCCGCTAAAATTTATATTTCTGAGAGACTTTTCATTTCAAATCTTATGGACTTTTGGAAGAAAGTGTGCTCATTCATTTATAGGCTAAATATAAATCGCTATTTCATCATATTTGTCTTAAATCCAGCTCCATTATAGCAGGTGAAGCATCATCCTGACAGCTTGGAATATTACTGTCAGACACTGTTCCCCCTGTGTTCAATACGAAGGGAGGCTCAGACAAGCATTAAAGACTTTAATATCATTAAACAAAAAATAAACGTACTCTTTACAACGTAGAATTATTATTCAATTCAACAAATACAACATTAAATGGCAAAATGTTCAATATTTATATTTATCAACAAAAACATTAAAATAATTTTAAAAAATGAAACACTCAAAATTGAGGAAAAATAAACTGGAAATAGAACATTTCTTATTGACACATGAACTTCCTTCAGCACGCTGCACACACACACTTGTCCTCCATCTTTAACCCTCCAACACATGCATGGTGGAACCAGCGTCCACAGGCCTCACAGCATATCTGTAGTGCACAAACATTTTAACACTGCATGAAATATTTAAAGAAAACTTGGAAAATAGATACAAACACAGGACCAACCACATTCTTTACATAAAGCAGAATAACCCGTGTCAGCTCTGCCTCTTCACTGTCATCTGCATTTTCCTCCCCACAGTTGAGGCAAAGGTTTGTCAGATCGATTTATTGACTTAAACATCATACAAGCTTCACATTTTATTTGTTACAAGATGTCAAATGCTGATAGAGGAGCACAAGAAAATACTCTGACCAGTTCCTCAGCCCAGCGCTCCGATACTTGTTCCCACGTCTCATCTGGTCCTTTAATGAAGGAGGTTCAGGAGAAGTTACAAGGTGGGAGCTGGATTCCAGACACCGCCGTGGCTCCATCACAGTAACTGGCAGAATAAATGAATACGTCGGAATAACTGAGCAGGAAGGTGGAACCACTTTAGAACCAGCTGATTTAAAACTTTGTCAGATACTCACACTTCCATAAAAGTTTACTTGCTGATGGTTCATTCTCCCATAATCCCCTGCTTCCATCCCAGGTCCTTCTGGAGGAGGCAGAGGTCGAACCTGTAACCTGAGTTACTACAAACCAGGAACAGACACATCACACTACCAATCCCCCGAGAACTGGAAGATCTTCTCTGGACGCTTTTCATTCTGTACTGCAAACTTCACTGAGTTTTATAAGAGTCAAACCCAAAACTCAATCAAGACTCAAACCCATTAACCTTTTCTCACAGCTGTTTATTTTCACAGATGAGATTCAAATCCAACAAACGTCCTGAAAATACAGCCGGACTTCAACAGCCACAAAACACGGAGAGAAACACAATGATTGTCATTCAAATGTGTTTTCTTCTCATATAATAATCAGACAGAAATGAAGAGATGTTGTGCAGTTTATGACTCTGTCACTACGGACATAATTACATGTGTTAACCAACACCATCAAACTTTTAGTTTCATCATTACAAACACATGAAACAAGTCAGAGCGTTTCAGGTGGAGTGTCGAGTACATTTGATCAGATTTTACTGTCCATTTACAACTTTGTTCACAATGATTCTTTACAATTAAAGCTGCAGACGAGTCAATGTTTTCTGTTTCTTACATTTCACTGATAGTTGTGGATTTTATTGGAACAAGAGCCAGAATTCAAAACAACACATGACAGAAAGTACAAGTCAACGAAAGAAGTTTCAAATGTAAATGAAGAATCTTTTCAATCAGTTTGAATCATTTTGTACAAAGTTGATGATGAATTTATTACAAGAAGCTGAAAGATTGATGTGACTGTGATCCTGTACAGACTCAACTGTTCAGCACTGACAATGTTTCTGTGACAGGAGGAGACTCTGCACACTAAACACCACACAGACTCACTGAGGAACCAGGACTGGTCCACAAGAGTCCAAATCCAGGATAAAGAGGTTCAGTGAATGTGGTGTTGAAGGTGTGGAGGTGGATCAGTGAGTCAGAGGAGACTCTGTAGAAGGACAGAGTGCCAGCAGGACAGTCCACATACACTGCTACTCTACCAGAGGAGGAGGAGGAGGAGGAGGAGGAGGAGGAGGAGGAGGAGAGGAGGGAGGAGAGGAGGGAGGAGAGGAGGGAGGAGGAGGAGGAGGAGGAGGAGGAGGAGGAGGAGGAGGAGGAGGAGGAGGAGACTGTCTTTCTCTTATTGTGCCAGACAGAGTAACAACCACCATCACAGTCCAGACTCCAGGACTGATTATTCAGTCCAAACCAACAGTCTTTACTGTCTCCTTTCCTTCTGATTCTTCTGTAACTCACTGATATAGAAACATTTCCTCTCCATTCGACCTCCCAGTAACAGCGACCAGTCAAACCAGTTCTACACAGCAGCTGAGGACAGTCAAACCTCTCTGGATGATCAAGATATGACTGAACCTCCTCCACATGTGTCATCTTCCTGTTGTTGTCAGACAGTTTGATGTTTCTGCTGACTGTGTTTGTGTCGACTGTGAGCTCACAGGAATCTGATGGAGAGAAAAAGACACAACACAGCTGCAGTTATTAATGTGTCATCAGTGTGATGATGACATCACAGATGTGAATGAGTGATGTCACAGTGTTTTGATGAATGACAGTAAAAAGACACTCACACTTCCTCAGACCTGGTGTCAACCATCGGACTCCAGCAGGCTCCACCCTGAAAGGAGGAGGGGGGTCAGAGCAGCACATCCTCTTTCAGCATGCAAACATGGACATGACATGACTCTCATACACAGAAACACAATCTGTCCATCAGGCTGCTTCTCCCTGTTCTCCCTGAACCTCTTCACCTCTGCCACTCTCCTCACACACTGAGAGTGAGCCACAGGATGTTGGTGTGTGTGAAAGAGGACGACAACATCTGAGAACACACACAAACCTCTTGTTGGATTCATCACTTCCTCTTTATTTTATTGGATGTTGTTGCTGTTTCCTGTGGGCGACCTGACGTTTGCTGTTTGATCCAATGTCAACTTGTGCTCATGTTTCTATATTATAGGACTTTTGGATTTGGACGTCAGAACTTTTGAGGTCCGATTCCTGTTTGGAGCTTGGAGGGCTTTTCTGAATCTCAGCTGCACAGTCTGCTTTTTGTTCTTGCTGTGTTTCTGCTGCTTTGTTTTACTGTGCAAAGACACAAATACAATTTATACGTAATAAATCAATCAGAAAACATTGGACGTTGGTTCCCGACCTCTGACACAAAACCAAGTGACAGAGACTCCCAGACTGTTTCCCTCCAGAACCTCACAAGTGTCACTGAAGCTGTTTGTGATAGAAACAGTTTCATGGTTTCATGTGTTGACATGTTCATGTGACTATAGTTTGGTGCTGGATTGATATCTGATGTATATTACAGCAGTAATAGTTACTGTGAGGAGAACTTCATGTCATGTTTGAGGCCATTTAAATTCTATATCAGAATATTTTAGGGCTGCAACAAACCAATTAAAACAATTATGAAAAGGCTTCCGGTTATGGCGTTGAGGTGAACGGACGTGCTGAGCAAGCGCTCCCAGTCTGATGTGCTAAAACCCCTAGATTAGCGCTGTTTCAACCTTCTGAAATCTCAAATCTATGATGTCAGGGGATAAGACATGAAAGACCAAGGGCAGACCAACCCAGAACCAAGAAAAAAGTGAGGAAAACATGACGGGAAAAGACAGTGGAGATGTGACGGATAAACTCGAGGCTATGGATAGCTTACAAGCTAGCATCGGGGCCATCCACGAAGAAATACTGGCTATTCGCTCAGACATGAAGGTGGAATCAAGCTGTTTCTGCGACAACCTCTCCAGAGATTTGAAAAGAGATTCGGCTAGTTTCAAAGAGGACGTCAATAGGAAACTGAATGAAATTGTGGCTGATTTGAAAGAAACCAGAGACAGGGCCGAGGAGGCAGTACAGCGTGTATCAGATATGGAGGAGTGGTCCGCCATGAGACTCAAAAGAAGAGGGGAGCTTATGCCCCCATCGGAAAACTTCTAAAGGAGAAGGGCCTTCGTTTCAGCTTCGTGTGTTTTTTGACGGTGGTCCAGTCATGTATAACAGCGCAGCAGAGGCCATGGAGGATCTGAGAAAGAGGGGGCTCACGCTGGACGATAACATCAGAGTCTGAGTTGACACCGACGGAGATGCTGAAGAAATTATCGTGGATGACGGTGGAGGCCAAATGACGGAACCTAGATACTCACGGCGAGAGGGCTCGAAAGAAACTTAGCGGATTTCGCTGTGACATCACGCACACAGTCTCCACACCAGAGTGAACACCACCCTGACAACTATTTGTCACCCCTGTGGTAAGACCTGCCAGCACAGTGACTTAAACTAACAGAAGAATAAAAACTGATCCTGCTCAAAATGAAGCTCTGTGCCTAACTTTCTTCTCACCACCCCGTCTTTTGTAATCTCTCATGTTTATCTGGGAGGAATGCCTTCGTTTACTGCTCACTGTTAATGGACAAAATATCAGACCTTTTGACTGGGAGCCTGTTTAAGCTATTCTGGGCGTGCACTGAATTGATTCTCATTTCTGAGCTATCCCAGTTGGTACTGGAGAACACCTTCATACACTGGAGGTTTCCCCCTCCAATCAGGACTCCTTTCTAAGAGGAAATCTTGTTATGGAAGCCGTATTTTCTTTCCTTTCCTTTGCATTTTCAAGTTACAAGTTCTCTGTTACTATATGTGTTTATGTTCAGATGTTAAGGTCACTGTGGGTGCACATAGTGGAGGGGACAGCTATGTTTAATGTTGAATGTCTCAGCAAGAATATAGAGTCATAACACTTAATGTTAATGGGCTGCAGAACCCAATTAGGAAAGGAAAACTCATAGCTAAGATGAAGAGGGAACAACAGCATGTTAGTTTTTCCAGGAAACTCATCTGGTAAAAACAGAACACAAGATATTAAAAAAAAAAAAAAAAAGGGTTTTAAAAATACATTCTTTTCTTCCTATGCAAGTGCACATGTGAGAGGATTCACGATACTTATTGCAAACAGACTCTCAGCTCTCCAAACAGATCGTGGACAAGGAGGGACGTTTCGTTTTGGTGAGGGGATTGTTAGACTCATAAGAAGTAACATTACTTCATGTTTACAGACCACCAAGACAAGACAGGATATTAATCAATAGAATATTTGATTTGATAGCTACAGAAGTCTCCGGTGTCTTGATCTGTGGGGGGACTGGAATGTACAGTTGCACCCCAGATTCTACAAACCTCCTAGGCTGTAACACTGGTGTTAGAGATGTATCAGATCATTCGGGAGTTTATATGAAAATACATTTGGACATGCCACATAAAAATACTATCTGGAGACTTAATACCTCTTTGCTAAATGATAATCAATTTGAGAACTTCATTAAAAAAGAAATTGGGGACTACACAGAATTTAACAGTAACACAGAGGTGTCAGCAAGTATTTTATGGGATGCTGCAAAAGCAGTATAACGCGGGAAAATTATAATGTGGACATCAAAGAAAAAAGCAAAACTTAAACGACTCAATGACTTGACTAATAAACTAGACTTAGAGCAGAAGCATATAGAGACTAACGATCCGGCCCTACTGGAACAAATATCTGTTGTAAAATCAGAACTAAATAAGAAACTCAGTGATCAGGTGGAACTCAAACTGAAATATATTAAACAAACTTACAATGAAAATGGGCCCTGAGCAAAAAAAAATATTGGCCTGAAAACTAAGAAAACAGCAGTCTGAAAGATCCATTTATTAATTAAAAGACCCTGTCACCAAGCAGATGTGTTTAAAACCAGAAGAAATACATAAATCATTTGAAATATATTACAGGGAATTTATACACTCAACCCAAATTAGCAGAACCAGCAACAGTAAAGTGTTTTTTAGATTCTCTAGACTTGCCATCTATTGACACAGAAGAAAACAAGCAGGTAACTGCAGATATTACAATAGCAGAGGTGGATAAGGCCATTTCCAAACTGAAAACCAACAAAGCAACTGGGGGGGATGGACTGCCCGCAGAATGGTATCAAACTTTTAGGGACCCCTTAAAAGACAAGACAGAGTGCAGCTCATACAGACCCATTTCTGTTCTGAACACCGACTATAAAACATTCACCTCAATTATAGTTAGCAGGCTAGAAAATATTAACCCTGACTTGACTGACATTTAAATTCTATATCAGAATATTTTGGGGCTGCGACAAACCAATTAAAACAATTATGAAAATAGTTTCTGACCAGTTTGATGGTGGATTAGCTGGTTTATGTTACAATGCAGGCGCTGTGGCACAGAGCGAGCTGCTTCACTTCATAGTCAAAGACAAAGAGAGGAAGATACGCCAGGAAAACACATTTAGTGCAACAGGTCTGGTTTCCTATGGTGGGAGCAGTGAGCCAGCCAATGGCGCCTCGTGTAGCTCAGGTGATGAAACAGGAAGCTGTTCAGAGTTGCGCTGTTTCTTCTGAATCAGCTCTGTTATGCATCTGCAACATATCGGAGGCCACGGAGGCAACAGAAACTACCAACGTTACAGAAGAGGAAAGTGTTCAAGCCAAGTCGTCAAAAGTTTGGCAGCACTTTATATTAAAGAGTTGAAAGAAAACAGCTCCAAGATGTGCAGAGCTGATCTCACATGGCCCGGTAGCACCACATCACTGAGACCTGAAGAGAAAGCAGGTCGGAGCCAATACGGGTGAAGGAGACTCGGCACGGTGACTTAGTAAAGGTTTGAAACCCAGAACCTGTCTCCACTGATCCGTAGTGTCTGTCCCTTCAGTCACTTATTGTTCAGTGTGTTAATGAGCAGCAGGATTTGTTTGTTGGCTGACTGACAAAAGTTTGGACAGGATGAACTTTTGGACCTGATCCACTTCATCCATTAGTAAACCTGATGTTCCTGCAAACACAAGATTAGGGCCCGGCTACATTACAGGTTTCAATTTAACAACCAACGTTTAAGACAGAAACAGCTTCCGTCTGTGCTCTCAGGTCTGTGATGGATCAGTGTCGCCCCCTGGTGGGTAATTAGCTGAAGTACGGTCAGAGACACTGGAGGACATCAGAGGAGGTTTTAGAATATTTCATGTCGTAGTCAGAGATCGTCTGAAGTGAAGTCTTTATTTCTTCACATAGAAACTTGACCACATCTGTTCTGTTAAAATATATATTACATGTCCTGTTTATTCTCACTGCATGGCTCAGGCTGCATTCACAATGTACATTTATCTTTTTATTTACTTTTCTAAATTCAAAATGTCTTTATTGGCACGATGTCACACAAACATGTGGCCAAAGCAAGAAAAGAAGAAGAACACTGTAGTGTAAAGACTAGTACAGTAGATGAAAACACAACATAGATATAAGTGTAACCAAAGCTGACAATAACAGCACAACACTAAATAATAAGTGTCATCACATATAACATGAACAACTGTCAGCTGACTGTCACTCACTGTCCCTCAGTTTGTGGCAGCAGAACATAGACTGCTGCTGGATCACAGCTCTTTGGGTTCTCCACTAGTAGGACTGTTCATGTTTCTTCATCTACTGGCTCAACAAACCCTCTGTAATCTATTATATGTTTAACATGTAATCTATTACATGTTGAACATGTAATCTATTACATGTTTAACATGTGTTTCTCTAATATGTTTCTACTGTTCACATGTTGTGAGGAAGTGCTGCTCTGTTGTTGTTGTGTTTTATTGTACAGGCCTGATCTGTATTTGCTCTTTACATCAGCAGATATGAACTAAAACAACAAGGCGTGTACTGAGTTCACTGAGCTTCATGTGAATTGTGCGACTATGCAAACTGATATTATATAATATTGTGTCTGTCACTTGACAAAGAAACAAGTCAACATGGTGACTACGTTGTGAGGAAGGACGCTCCATGACACCACAGCCAGCAGCTGTTCTGACTGATGGTTTCCTCAGTTTGCTGCTAACACACATGAGGCCACTATCAATGGTGGAGGATGAAGGAGTGCTGTGTGCACTTTAGAAAACAAACTAGATTTTACTTTTGCATTCTTCATGTAACAAACATTTTAGAAGTGTGAATCTTCAGCGGCCTCATGATTCAACGACGATTCAGCTGTCAATAATTCTCGATGCATCTCAGTGTTCGTCATCCTCAGTGATATATATCACTGCACACGGCTACTGTTCATCATTTACATTCCCCTTTTATTCTGAAAGTCCTTCCAATAATCAGACTACAGCAGTCTACAAAATAAAAGCTGCATCTTTTCAGTCATCAAACAAAACCTGTTTCCATCTGCAGCATCTTTCACGTTTGTCTACAATAATCTAGTTTTCACATGGCAGCTTTAAGATCCAACATTTACTGACTCTGCTGCTCACACCTCTCTCAGAGTTGGACAGCAGAGTTGACAGCAGCTCCTCAGATCTCGACTGATTAGCTGCTGTAACAGTTATTATTCATGGCTGCAGACGTTCAGGAGAAAATGACCAATGTGATCAGTGATTGTTGTGAGGCAGAAGTCTCGTCCAGTTTGTGCTTCACAGCAAGTTCATAAAATCTGAAATGTGTCCCGATCCAGTCGTTTTAAAAAAATATTTTTTTAATCTCTCTCCGATGATCTCTGCCTCCCTCCAACATCCTCCTACATCAGTAACTTCAGTCAGAAGTCCTCCCACAGTTCAAAGCGTGGGACCAACGTCATGATGAAACTTTATCTTCCAGCAGAGGCCGAACAATCAACGATCAACATGAGCTGCAGACTCTTGATGATGCTCTGTCTCTGCATCCTGATGCATCTTATAATCGAGACATTTCATCACCTCTAATACATTTATGTTGCTTTTACAATGTGAAGTTGTTTGAAAGTGAACTGAACAACTGACTAAAGAGGAAAATGACAAATGTTTTATTCTTTTAATAAAATGCTGGAAATGTAAAAAAAAACAAAACACATCAGCTTTTGTGTTTTTATGTGATTAATGGGTGATGAAAATAGTTGTTGGTTGCAGCACTATAACTTGTGACAACAATGCGAGTCACATTCAAGGTTAGAATGGCAAGTGTACGGAGCAACTCGGTCATTTTACTTAAAGTCATCGTAGTAACGAAGATAAATTGGCAACGAAAACAATCAGGAGCTCCCAGACCAAATTTAAACATCAAACAAGTTTCTACCAAGGGGGGAAATCGTATAGCGAGGCCCATATTGTTTGTGCAATGTTGAGCAATTTCAATGCATTACCTCTTTGGAATTTGTATTTGGAATTTAAAAAATACTACTTTAAAGAACTATAAATAAATACATATTTTTTGACTAATATGTAGTCCCCTTTGTAATTTATGGTAAAGCAAGCGTATCCGTCCATGTTCACAGATTCTCTCTGTGGCTCTTCATTTGTAGAGCCAAGATCAGTTTATTTGCTGAACACTCCTGGGTGTAACTTTTCCCTGTAGCTGTTCCATTTGGTATTGCTATGTAAGTTGAGAAGAAAATAAAAATATATGGCAATTGACTCAGCATTCATAACTTGAGACTTTACTTAAATGACTCGAAAGTCTCTGCTTTTCTTTCTTTCTTTTTTTGCGCATATTGAGCCCTCTGCCACTATATGACACGATGCATGCAGTGATTTTGGCCGTCGTCTTGGTTAAAACATGTGTGTGTTTCAGATACAGCGTCTTCAGCGCGCACAAAGCCATTATTCTAAATGTGGGAGCGCATTATGCGCGCTCACAAACCAACACGACTCCGTACCGGCACACATTCGGTGCGACACGCTTGTTTTTTCGTGCACGTCTGCGGCGGACCTGCTTCTCCCTCAGGTGTTGTGTCTGTGTCTCTCCTGCTGTTTCCCACAGAGCTCTGCCCCGTTTGAAAGGAGAAGGGGCTGTACGTGTAAAGACGTCGCCTCCGAGATGTAGAATGTGTTTTATAGAAGAGAAACACACATTTCAGGACAGAACAGACATGTCCTGTGATTTTCAGCCTCCTTTTACAGAGGCGGGGGGGCAATACCTGAGAGTAATATTCTCAGCTGTCAGGATGTGCAGGATGGTACAGTTCCAGGGCTGATATTAATCTAGTCTTATTCTTGTGTTCATGGGTTTGAAAAAAATATACAAAATTGATCAACTATGCAATTACATCATAGTACTGACGAACCACCCTCTTCTGTTTACTGCGTCTACAGATATGAAGAATACAGTCATACAAACTTCTTGTGACTTGTTTGACCAATGACTTGACTTGCTTAATTTTGATCACAGTAACTTGGGACTTGCTTGAGACTTGAAGGTTAAGACTTGAGACTTGCTTGAGACTTGCACGTATGTGACTTACTCCCATCATCTATTGGCTTGCTGGCAAGCTATGCTGCCTTTTCTCCTGACCTGAACTGAACAACCGGAGGTGGAGTAAACAAAGCAGACCTCCTGACACTGAACCATCTACAATCCAGATACTGAGTCTCACATCTGTGGCTGCAGCAAAACTCATCATACCTGAGAGTGTCCAGTCTCCAGCCTGGATCCTCCAGTCGAGCAGACAGCTGCTTCACTCCTGAGTCTCCTGGATGATTGTAGCTCAGGTCCAGCTCTCTCAGATGGGAGGGGTTGGAGTCCAGAGCTGAGGCCAGAGAAGTACAGCCTTCCTCTGTGATCAGACAGCCTGACAGCCTGCAGACACACAAAACAACACACATCACACATCAGCTGACGGTCCTGATGATTCAGTACACAAGAGTGTAACTGATCTGATGGAAATGCCATACGTTTTCCTAATATCTGGTCATGAATCAACATATTGTACAGATAAAATGATGAACTGATGATGGCATCAGATGCAAAGTCAGAGGATCACCAAAGTAACTACAGTTCATCCTGAGGGGAGCATGAATGTCTGAACCAAAACTCATAATAATTCATACAGTGGTTGTTCAGATTAGTTAATAGGCACCAAAGTGCAGAATAGACTGACAGACCCACATTTTATGCAAAATGCATTCATGCTTCCATCAGGATAAAATGTAATTATTTTCGTTATCCTTTGACATGTGATTTATTCCCCCCCCCCCCCCGTCTGGGTTTAGACCTGCTCCAATAGTACAGTAACATGAAATAATGAAATAAAATGATGAATCCTGACCTGAGAGTTTCAAGGACACAGTGTGGACTCTTCAGTTCAGAAGAAAGTCGCTTCACTCCTGAATCATGCAGGTTGTTGTTACTCAGGTCCAGCTCTCTCAGATGGGAGGGGTTGGAGTCCAGAGCTGAGGCCAGAGAAGTACAGCCTTCCTCTGTGATCAGACAGCCTGACAGCCTGCAGACACACAAAACAACACACATCACACATCAGCTGAGGGTCCTGATGACTAAGTGCACATCTGTGTTCAAGGTTTAAACGTTTATTATATTCATCATCTTATCTTTCACTAATTAATTAATCAGCACTAAACACAGAGTATAACTGAAGCTGGAGTAAATGCCATTAGTTTTGCAAATATTTGTTCATGAACCAACATATTGTACAGATTAAAATAATGACCTGATGATGGAGCTAGAAGAAAAGTCAGAGGATCACAAAAGTATTTACAGTTCATCCTGAGGGGAGCATGAATGTCTGAACCAAACCTCATGACAATCCATCCAGTGGTTGTTGAGATTAGTAAATCGGGACCAAAGTGCATAATAGACTGACGGACCCACATTTTATATAAAATGCATTCATGCTTCCATCAGGATGAGATGTAATTATTTTGGTGATCTTCTGATATATGAGATATATTTTATATTTTCAATTATTTTTTTACCCTGTCTGGTTTAGATCCGCTCCAATTGTACAGTTAGATGAAATAATGAAATAAATAATGAACACTGACCTGAGAGTTTCAAGGACACAGTGTGGACTCTTCAGTTCAGCAGACAGTCGCTTCACTCCTGAATCCTGCAGGTTGTTGTTACTCAGGTCCAGCTCTCTCAGACTAGAGGACTGGGAGCTGAGAACTGAGGACAGAACTTCACAGCTTCTCTCTGAGAGGTTACAGCCACTCAGTCTGGATAAAGAATAATTAAGAAAATTATTTCTATTTGGGTCAAAAAGAGCACATTTACTGCATTCTGAAAAAAACTTCTCCACACTTACAGAGCTTTGTTGGTGGCTTTGACCACTGGCAGCAGCCTCAGAAGAGCCTCCTCTGAAGCAGAGTATTTCTTCAGGTCAAACATGTCCACGTCATCTTCTGATGACAGTAAGATGAAGACCAGAGCTGACCACTGAGCAGGAGACAGTTTATCTGTGGAGAGACGTCCTGAGCTCAGGTACTGTTGGATCTCCTCCACTAGAGAACGATCGTTCAGTTCATTCAGACAGTGGAACAGATTGATGCTTCTCTCTGGAGACAGATTCTCACTGATCTTCTTCTTCATGTACTCGACTGTTTCCTGATTGGTCTGTGAGCAACTTCCTGTCCGTGTCTGCAGACCTCGCAGGAGAGTCTGATTGGTCTGCAGTGAAAGACCCAGGAGGAAACGAAGGAACAAGTCCAGGTGTCCATTTGGACTCTGTAAGGCCTCGTCCACAGCACTCTGGTAGAGATGTTTCTCTGCAGATCGACGGTCTTTTGTTTGTTTGTTTGTTGCCAGCAGATTGACTCCAGAGTTGATGAACATCAGATGGACATGAAGAGCAGCCAGAAACTCCTGAACACTCAGATGGATGAAGCAGAACACCTTGTCCTGGTACAGTCCTCTCTCCTCTTTAAAGATCTGTGTGAACACTCCTGAGTACACTGAGGCTGCTCTGATATTGATGCCACACTCTGTCAGGTCTGATTCATAGAAGATCAGGTTTCCTTTCTGCAGCTGATCAAAAGCCAGTTTTCCCAGAGACTCAATCATCTTCCTGCTCTCTGGAGTCCAGTGTGGATCTGTCTCAGCTCCTCCATCATACTTGACCTTCTTCACTTTTGCCTGAACCACCAGGAAGTGGATGTACATCTCAGTCAGGGTCTTGGGCAGCTCTCCTCCCTCTCTGGTCTTCAACACATCCTCCAGAACTGTAGCAGTGATCCAGCAGAAGACTGGGATGTGGCACATGATGTGGAGGCTTCGTGATGTCTTGATGTGGGAGATGATTCTGCTGGCCTGCTCCTCGTCTCTGAATCTCTTCCTGAAGTACTCCTCCTTCTGTGGGTCAGTGAACCCTCTGACCTCTGTCACCATGTCAACACACCCAGGAGGGATCTGATTGGCTGCTGCAGGTCGTGTGGTTATCCAGAGGCGAGCAGAGGGAAGCAGATTTCCCCTGATGAGGTTTGTCAGCAGCACATTCACTGAGGCTGATTTTGTGGCATCAGAGAGGATTTTAGTGTTGTGGAAGTCCAGAGGAAGTCGACACTCATCCAGACCGTCAAAGATGAACACAACCTGGAACTCTTCAAAGCTGCAGATTTCTTTGGTTTCAGTGAAGAAGTGATGAACAAGTTCCACCAAGCTGAACTTTTTCTCTCTCAGCACATTCAGCTCTCTGAAAGTGAATGGAAATGTGAACTGTATGTCCTGGTTGTCTTTGTCTTCAGCCCAGTCCAGAGTGAACTTCTGTGTTAAGACTGTTTTCCCGATGCCAGCCACTCCCTTTGTCATCACTGTTCTGATTGGTTCGTCTCTTCCAGGTGAGGCTTTAAAGATGTCTTCTTGTCTGACTGTTGTTTCTGGTCTGTGTGGTTTCCTGGATGCTGTTTCAATCTGTCTGACCTCATGTTCATCATTGACCTCTGCAGTCCCTCCCTCTGTGATGTAGAGCTCTGTGTAGATCTGATTCAGAAGGGTTGGGTTTCCTGCTTTAGCGATCCCCTCAAACACACACTGGAACTTCTTCTGAAGGTTAGATTTGAGTTTACGCTGACAAACTGCAGAATGACTTTCTAAATAAACACACAACAGACAAGATCATTAAGTTACTTATGAAGAAAATATGACAAGTTCCTTCCTCTAAAGTAGCACATGTAAACAGATTTTCCATGTTTTTCCTCAATCTGTTGAGACATTACAAATTGTCTCATTGATCCATCATGTTAAATCTTTACAGAAATCCTCTTACTGCTCTGCAGACAGTCAGCCAGCTCCTCCTGCTTCATTCTCCTCAGGAAGTGAAGTATGATCTTCAGAAATGCCTCTCTGCTGCTCCTCCTCTGCTCTTCATCCTCACCATCCAACACCTCCTCATCCTCCCTCTGACTCTCTGAGCATTCTGGGTAATCTGAACTCAGAACCTTCTGGACCTTCTTCAGCTCGTTCTTCACAAAAGTGACAATGTTCTCCTCCAGCAGCTGAAACAGAATATTATGTGAATGACAACATTTAACATCAGATCCATGTTGGACAGATTCACCACTGGTCTGTAAAGTGCAGCATGGAGATTATTGTGAACAGACTGGATGTAAAAGTAGTTGTTGTTCATGTACAGACCATAAATATGGAGTCCAGGTGTGTCTGATGCTGCTGGACAGACGGACCTCTGGGAACCTCTGAGCTCTCCTGGTCGACTCTGTGGAGGAATCATGAAGAATCAGTCACATTGTGTCTGTCCACTCAGAGACAAACACAAGCTGAAGGTCCTTTGAGTTCAAGTGTTGATGACATCATTGAATCAGATGTTTCCTCTGACATCACAGTGTTGGTCGCACTGCTGATCCCACTGTGAATCAACAGTCAGTCAGTTTACTGGGTTGGTTCAGCAGCTTGTCTGGTTTAGTCCCTCCAGCTCTTACTGACCCGTTTAATACTGTGGACAGCAACACACAGCTAACACAAGCTATCTGGATGCTAACACAAGCTATCTGGATGCTAACGCAAGCTAGCTGGATGCTAACACAAGCTAGCTGGATGCTAACTGTCCAGTGCAAATTTGTCTGATTTGTGTGAGTCTATAGTTAATTATCGACTTTTTCTTTCTTGCTTTTGGCTGATTATCACCACAACGACTAGCAAATGGGGATTTTTGGGTCTATGGCTCGGGGGGTGGACACTGGCTGAAAAGGGAGCCGAGGCAAAGGCCGGAGCAGGTCAGCAGGGCAACAAGATGGCACAAAGGACTGAAGCCCTCAGGAGGTCAGGTTGGAGACTGCACCACAGACCAGTGGCTGCAGAACAGAGCAAGAGACTGAAGACAGTTCACCAGGACTGAGGCTTGATGCTGTGAAGCAGCAGGACTGGAGGTGGCAGCTGGAGGTCTGACTGTAGTTCAGCTAAGGCTGAAAACTGGAGGTCTGTCTGAACATCAGCAGGGACGGATGACAGAGGACCAGGATCAGGAGTTTAAAACATCCTGGATATATATTTAGTTTATTCTATTTTGTTTTATTTTTTATTTTAGTCAACTCCTACCTCACACTGCTACTTGTTGCAACACTGATTATTTCCTCTGCTGCCGTGCCAAATTTAATTTCTCCCACGGGGGATCAATAAAGTTGTGATATAAAATATGTTCTGTATAAAAAAGGCACCTTTTTATCTATCTGCAAAAAATGAATTTAATGAAAGTTATGTTTTTCTTTTTTTTAAGTGGTTAGTGGTTTAAGTTTAAAGGTGCACTGTTTACAATGGCAGAGCATTTTTGTTTACAGTAGAAACATTAGAACAAAAGCAACATTTTTAATAGTTTCTTTGTCATTTATAGTTTGTTTCTGAGAAGGAAAAAAGAAATCAATCAAAATCGAGTTTTGTGTGAAGAAATCGGAGATTCAATTGTTGGGCCAAATCACTGAGCTTCAGGATAGAACTACAAAATTAAACTGGAAATTAATCAAACAAAACATCCCGTGAAACAAAACATTCTCTACTTTAAAATAATGGCGTTTATTTTTATTGAATGGCTGCAGTTATATTGTTCGTTAAACATGAACCATCCTTGTGAGACGTCTTGATAAACTTTATGCCCTCACACTCCTCGCTGACTTCTTCTCCTCACTGGCTCGCTGCTCCGTGTCCTTGTGAAAGAGATATTTGTTTGTTCTTAGTTAATATTTTTGCTGATAACAAGCTTCACTCTCGGTTTGATTATTCTACATGTTTAGTTTATTTGGAATTTGACAGCATTTTATTTTACTAGTTATCTGTTTAGTTTAATTATTTCCTTTTTTAGCAGGTTTCGTTTTGTCTTCTTAGTATTTTGTTTAGTTTAGTTTTGGGTAACACTGTGGGCACCCTGGGTTATAAAGGTAGAAGAGTAGCTGCAGGACCATGATGCACCTGGGTGGGCCTGTAGTTTCTTACCAGAGCAGGAGAGGCTGCAGGATTTGCAACAGGAAAAGGAACTTTGTTTGGATATTGAACTTGTGTTGCCTGCTACAATACTAGCCCACAGTGCAGCAGGAGCTTGATGACTCACAATTATCCTTTGTTAGCAGCTAGCATCTGTTAGCCTGAATAAAATCACTATGTTAAGAATGACGCTGAAACAATCAAGTTTAAACAACTTTCCCTGAATAATTAAATATGAATAAATATGAATCAGTCATATTTTCATGATTAACAGCTCATCTCTTCACAGTAGGAGGTTGCTGTCCTTTAAAATCAATCAAACATGAAGCTGAATGAATTCAGTCTGTGGATCATGAACTCATTTTGACAGATAACAAACATTACTGTCAGGATCATCAGACTAAAAACTCTTTGGAGGATCTCCACTTGTTTTGTGTAGCTCAGACTTCTGAAGATTCATATCATCCTCAGCTGAACTTCAAAAAGTATTTTTACACGAAACAACAACGGTGAATTTTGTCCTCCATCATCACTGAGAATATGAAGACCATCAGGACAACTGGTCAGACTGGATCTAATGAGGACAAACATCAACAGAGAGCAACAGGACAACAACTTACTGTCTGTCTGAGGAAGGTTCTTGTTTGAAATTCATGATATCATCCTTTGACTGGTCACTCTTAAAGGACACACAGCTGGGCTCAGGTCCAGGTCCAGGTCCTGGTCCAGGTCCAGTAGAGGCTGGTCTCCTGTTGGACAGAGAGGAAGACCACCAGAGATGATAATTCACTTTCTAGTCTTCAGAAACAGAAGCTGCTGGAGAAACTAGCAGCTGTCAACAAGAAAGAGATCAACACAGCAGAGTTTAATAAAACATGAAGCTGAATGATTTCAGTCTGAGGATCATGAGTTTGTTTAGACAGATAAACTTTACTGTTGGGAACATCAGACTAAAAACTCTTTGGAGGATCTCCACTTGTTTCGTGTAGCTCAGACTTCTGAAGCTTCATATTATCCTCAGCTGAACTTCAAAAAGTATTTTTACGCAGAATAAGGACAATGAATTTTGACCTCCATCATCACTGAGAACATGAAGACCATCAGGACAACTGGTCAGACTGGATCTAATGAGGACAAACATCAACAGAGAGCAACAGGACAACAACTTACTGTCTGTCTGAGGAAGGTTCTTGTTTGAAATTCATGATATCATCCTTTGACTGGTCACTCTTAAAGGACACACAGCTGGGCTCAGGTCCAGGTCCAGGTCCTGGTCCAGGTCCAGTAGAGGCTGGTCTCCTGTTGGACAGAGAGGAAGACCACCAGAGATGATAATTCACTTTCTAGTCTTCAGAAACAGAAGCTGCTGGAGAAACTAGCAGCTGTCAACAAGAAAGAGATCAACACAGCAGAGTTTAATAAAACATGAAGCTGAATGATTTCAGTCTGAGGATCATGAGTTTGTTTAGACAGATAAACTTTACTGTTGGGAACATCAGACTAAAAACTCTTTGGAGGATCTCCACTTGTTTCGTGTAGCTCAGACTTCTGAAGCTTCATATTATCCTCAGCTGAACTTCAAAAAGTATTTTTACGCAGAATAAGGACAATGAATTTTGACCTCCATCATCACTGAGAACATGAAGACCATCAGGACAACTGGTCAGACTGGATCTAATGAGGACAAACATCAACAGAGAGCAACAGGACAACAACTTACTGTCTGTCTGAGGAAGGTTCTTGTTTGAAATTCATGATATCATCCTTTGACTGGTCACTCTTGAAGGACACACAGCTGGGCTCAGGTCCTGGTCCTGGTCCAGTGGTTTTAGAGGGAGGGCCTCCCTCCTCTCTGTCCTCACACTGATTCATGCTGCTCATCTCACACACACTTTCATCTGGAGAGGAAACACAAATCATTCATCTGCACATCAACTGAAATCAGCCTTTCCATCATGTCTCCTGTCAGAACATCAGCTGCTCCTCTTCTGATTGGCTGCTTCATATCAGTGTCACATGAATGCTGCACTTCTACTGTCAGTCCTCTAGATGGCGTCATGGAGCATCAGACTGGAAGTTTAACCAGCAGACACGACTGACGTCACTGTTGTACAAACACCAGTAACAGTGGAGGAAAGTACATTTACTCCAGTACTATAAAGAACTACAGTTCTGAGGTACTTTAGTCACGTATTTCTACTTCATGCAGTTGATGATCAGGGCTCAGACTAAATGATGACGTCATAATAAATGTTGAGACACATTCATGTGTTTGGACTCATTTGAATTTACAGGATAACAAGTATCTGATGATTATGAACAAGAACCTGAACACCAACATATTATAAGTCACATCAGCTCCAGTCAGCAGCAGCAGGGAGAGGAGGAGGGAGGGAGAGCTCCCAGACTCCCTTGAGAAATCCCTCCATTTAGTGAGTTGTTAAGTTCAGAGAACCTTTATAAACGGTGTGAAACGCTGCCGATGACAAATTCTTAATGATTCGGGCCTTCTTGTAAATTCGGCCTACGTTACAGCCTCGTTTTAGGAGGCGCTGCAGCCCCTCAGCAACTACCGGTACTGTTCCCGCATCCAGGTGAACAGCTGCTCTGCAGCCGCGTTTAGTGCGTCAGACAGCGGGAGAGCGGCGGCTCGTCTCGGCCTCCTCCACAGGCTGATTCAGGCAGGAGAAGCTGCCTTCAGTCAGCAGTAAGTGGAGCTACACAGTGACAACCACTCTGTGTTCACACACTGACCAACTAACTTCACTTCTACTCTGATTTCATCGACTACCTGCTACACTCCACAAGTATCGACACAAAATGGCGGATATTCTTAACAGCAGCTGTTTCTCCTCCGTCGTCTCGAGTTTAAACTTAAACGAGTTCGTCGAGAAATAAACAACCGAGCTTCACTTTTTGTTCTGTTTCCGGTGTAACAATGAAAAGTAGAGCTTGTGTTAGCGAGTCCAACATGTCAGATTCATTACATTACCTTCAGCTGGAGGTTCAGACGGAGAAAACTATCTGCGACAAACCGGTAAGAGAAAGTGAAAGTAAACTGTGAGGAGGAAACATCCAGAGAGGCGTGTGACTGACAACGAGGTCACAATTACGTGAATTCTAACACGTTAACAACATGTAAACAACTTGTCAAGGGTGCGTGAAAAATTGACGCGAGTCCACTAATCAACTATTGTACAGTTTGCTTTAAATGTGGGAAGTACAAGTGCATTTACTCAGGAAATGTAGAGTATAATTAAAAGCAAACAATTATCCACAATGTGTGTCATTTAATCTATTTTTCTCATGTTATGCTTTTATCTATTTTATCTTTCTATCCTTCATACAGAACAAACTTGTCTGGCCATATGAGGACCTGGCAGCAAGTTAAAATTAAATACAAGAATATTTTGCAGGCTGCTAAGTGACTTTAAAGTAGATAACAGTGAACAAATGAGGTTAAAATATTAGGGGTCTGCTGACATGTTGAAAAAAGCCCATAGAACTGGCACAGGAGGTGATCCACCAAGCCAAGATACGACCCCAGCGGAGGAGCTGGCAGTCCATTTAAATAAAGGGAGGCCAGTGATGGAGGGGATCCAGGGAGGGACAGTAACAGACTCTGTCCCAGCCTCAGAAACTGTCCGCTTCTTACAAGATATACTGTAGTACTACTGCACATGGAACACCATCGAATAAATATATCATACTGTCTGACTTTGGATTTCCTTACAGTGTCTGGGCCACCAGAAGATGATCCGGTTAATACATTGTACTAAAATCACAGGCTTGGTATATCCTGTGAAATCTTAATTCAAGTTTCCTCCAGTACATGTGTGTATATGGCAGGGGAAAGCACATCTGCAGCTGCAGGATGCACTTCTGCAGATGAGGAGACTGTGTCACTGGACGACAGAAGGCTTGAGATTTTATGTCAATTTTATGGAAATATCCTGCTTATTTAGTCCATAAAGGATCCAAAGTCAGTGATGTGGTGCTAATAGAAAATGTGTAACAGGACCCAGATGCTGCACAGTCTCCTAAGCAGCCTGGTAACATTGTGAGTATTGGTGAATCTACATTATGCACAAATCCTGCTGTGCTAATTGACATTTCTATTACAGACTTCACAGACAGTCAAGACTATATGCAAAGCACCTGGAGAGACAGAGCTGGCAGAAGTTTAAATCAAATTCAAGAAGGGAAAGCTCCAAGAAATAGAGCTGGATCTTGAGATTAAACATAACTGGCTGTTAGCCTGGCTGTTAGCCTGGTCTGGAACAGGCTCGCTGCAGAGAATAAATCACCATAGTAACTTGGCCGGGTTAAGTTTGACCTGCTTTCATCCTTTATCTTGGTTTTGTGCAATACCCCTGTGGTCAGACACTTCAATCCTGAACTGTAAACAATGGTGGAGAACAGACAGCAACAACAGAGCCAGAAAATGTGTAAAAACAAAGAACTGGACCGAGCCAGAGAGGAAACTATGATAAATATCAGAGCGTCATTTCAGAGGTGGAGGAGCTGCAGGACTTGTAAGGACTTTTCTGCTGGACAGGTGAGGACACCTGCTTGATATATGTTTCACTCTATGTTTTATCCACAAGGATAAGATGGCGGCGGTTACAGTTATAGCGCATATCGCCGTACGATGTTGCAGTGGAGCTACGTAGCATGTTAGCTAGCTTGTTAGCTTTTATGCTATCTCCGGTGTTTATCTTTGTCTTTATGGCTACTGGTTAGCAAAAGTGTCTTTCAAGTGACCACCGGGCAGTTTTAGTAACATTAGTTCGTGTTCAGGACGTTCTGAAGTGGTTGAATTAGTTAAGCGAAATTACGTTTCTCATGCTTCAGAGAAAAAAATGTTGCGGTGGGTGATGATTACCTGGTAACTCTGTCTGCTGCGACGTGAGGAATATTGTCTGTTACTCTGGATATCTACTGTGACTCGACAGGAGGCACTCCACATTTTTAATTTAGTTGTATTGATCAGAAATAGCGCAAGTATGTCGTTGTTGTTATTTTGAATGCGCCATCTTGGTTATCTGGCGTCCTCTGTTGCCATGGTTACAAGCCTGCTGGTGCACGGCAGGCTCCTCCTCTGTGGGAGGGGCTTAGAAGGCAGCAGAGAGGAAGAAGGACTGACCTGGGAGCTGTGCTCAGTCTAATATTCTGGCTAAGTCCACTTTATTCTCAAAACTCAAGATTCCAGCTCTTTAACTTTACATTTTCAAGGCATGAAGACCTCCTGCTGTATGATTGATTATGATTAAGAATCCCTCTGAAACAAGACGATGAACTCTGCCTCAGGGGGATCTGATGATGGTGGAGCCGGCTGAACCGGGGCTCTGATGGAGGCCGTGGACTACAGAGACGACCTGAGAGTGTCAGCAGGGAGGATGAGGTGGTGGAGGGAGGTGGACGTGTGGAGAGACGGCGGGCGGCAGAGCAGACAGGCGGAGGACGAGGAGGGTGAAGAGCTGGTGGAGGTGATGCTGCGAGGCAAAGCACCCTGGGGCTTCACCCTGAGGGGGGGGGGGGAGCACCGAGAGCCTCTGGTCATCACAAAGGTAACGACATTGTGTAATTCAACTTTGTTTTCTTTGTGTCTCATTTTACTCGCATTTTTAAAAAAAAATATGTTGCAGTTTTGCTCTCAAACAAACTCTTTCTTCCACATCTCCTCCTCCCCCTCCTCCTCCTCCTCCTCCTCCTCCTCCTCCTCCTTCTTCTTCCTCTTCTTCCTCTTCTTGTTTGGCTTTGGAGGGAAAGTTTTGAGCTCTTATTGTAGCCCTTCACTTTAAACTCTGGTGTGATTGTTGTGGATGAATAGGACCAATAACCTCTCAACCAGCTGAGCTCCTGAGGATGTTATAGATCATTCAGTGAGTTCTGTCTGTAACGTGACACACAGCAGGCAGCAGCAGAGAGAACTTCAGGTTACAGGAGCTGCAGGATTTAATTTTTAATCAGAGCGCTCATGTTGCTGCAGACGGAGGTGCTCCGGGGTGACGGGGGTGAAACAGAGTCCTCAGAGAAACATCCACCCTGAAATATGGCGGAGAAAATAACTGGAGTGTTGTTGTGCCTTGATTCTCTGGAACATTTATCACCTTGTCTTCCGTTTCTGTAAGAACACGATGAAGGTGTTCAGTAACTCCAGCTCCACCCGAGGCTGTGACTCGTAACACGGCCTGAAACTCAACTTCTGGATGGATGAAGAAGTGTTTTCATCTGGTGGAGCAACATGTGTAGGTTGTGTCCAGAGGATGGCGCCAGAGAGTCTGTATTTAAATAAATAGAGAGGCAACAACTTCTTCTCCTTCTTCTTCTTCTACACTTGAAGGTGATTTGGTTGTGATGTTCGTGTGTGTGTGTGTGTGTGTCCAGGTGGAGGAGGGCAGCGTGGCGGCAGCAGTGCGTCTCCAGGTTGGTGATGAGCTGGTGAGCGTTAACGCCGTGGCCCTCGGCGGCTCCCGTCAGGAGGCCATCAGTCTGGTGAAGAGTTCTCACAGGACGCTGTCGCTGGTCGTCCACAGGTACAGCAGCAGCAGACACCTGAGATCAGACACCTGAAAGAATCAGTTCACTAGTTTTAAGACAAAGTATAAAGTCTTTTTTGGCTCCAGAGGAAGCTGCATGTGACTGCATGCATTGTGGGTAATGTAGGCTTCAGTGACTGTCACTGCCAGAAAAATCAAAATCAACTCAACAGAACCAGAGATTCACCTGGGGACATTTCAAAGCCAGGTGTATTTGAAGGAGAATAAAGGATTTTTCCAGCCATTTTTGTGGCGACCAAAACTGGCATTTTTTTTCACTGGAAGTTGGACCGATTATATTCGTTATTGTGACCACAAAAACAGGTATTTTAAGCCACACCATGATGTTTTTCTAATCCTAACCAAGAGTGTTTCCTTCCAAAACCTCAACAGAGAACAAACGCAGCACTGTGTTGAGAGAGAAATACAAATTTCAACAGAAATGAACATTTATTTTTAACTTTACCGACATTTATTCTGACTATTAGGTTGGAAATTTAGGAGTTTAAAGGGCCAAATAAAGACACAATAATCAACAAGTGTTTATTCATTAGCCAAACTTTTCACTGGGCAGAGAGTTGATTGGTTTATTTGCAGCGTCTCTACAACAATAATCTGTTTAAAGCCTTTCTGCTCCATGTGCTGCCGATGTCCCGTCCTGTCAGAATTATATGCTCACTGGCAAATGGCAACAGAGTCTTAAAGCCTGAATCCAATTACGAGCTGCAAAGCCACAGGCGTGGGCTCAGCTTTGTGGAGTGGGTCGAGTCAACCGGAGGGAAAAGGTGGACGGGACGGTCGGAGTGTTTTAACGATCTGTCTCTGCTGAGGAAGCTCTCGCTCTGAGTCCGATCAGGGGGAACTCCAGGCTCGTATAGAGGAGGGAAATGTAAAAACTCTCTCTGAGAGATCCGACAGTCGTCCTCAGAGCTGCTTCAGGCCGGGCGTCCTCCCCTCCCTGCAGGAGGAGTGGTACAGTCCATGTTGCCTAGGTGAGTTGACACTGCTTAGTGGGATAGGCCATATCAGCAGAGCCCATTGTTTCCAGGGCTTTAGTGGCACAGAGTGGGCGCTCCTGTCTGCCGGTCCTCTCCTCTCTCTCTCTGGACATGTTGGGGTTTTAGAAGACAAAGACACTCCGAGGTACTTTTCTTTAATTTCATCTCCTCTGATTCAATCGTTTGGTTTCCTGACGAGCAGGATTAGATCAGGAGGAGGTGAGTGAGTGTGAGATAACAGCGGCGACGCATGAAGGTGAGAAGGAGGGAGAGAAAACCTGAGAGATGATTTATGTGGAGGTGGGAGAAGGAGGGATGACGTTAGAGCAGGTAAACAGGAGTTAAACTACATCTTTGTCCACGAGCAACAAGTGTTTCTGACCAGCCAGCAGCAGTTTACAGGAAATATTAACAGCATGTCAATAAGAAACTGTTTCAGTCACAGGCTAGAAGACATGCAGATAAGACTTGTGATTTAAAAAGGAATATATTTTTTTAGATTAATAACAGTAAGTTATCGTGAGCAATAAGATGAACTGTTTGTTAACGTGTCGGTGGTGTTGTCATCCAGCATCTGTGGTTCTATTATACAGAACTGATTAGAACAAGTGAGCGGAACAGTTTCAATCAACTAAGATCTTAAATGATCTAAAGTTTTAATAAAGTAGAATTATCTCAGGGTTCTGTGTCAGTTTATCATGGTTCTTTTTAGATTTGGGGTTCTTTGAAAGACTTTTGGGTTCATTTGAGGTTCAAACATCAGGTTCCTCAATCATTTAGGAGAACAGTTTTTAGGGTTCTGTGAAGATTGTTCGTTTAGTGTTTTTTAATTCTTTCAAGAGTCTTTAGAGTTCAAAGTGTTCCTTTCAGGGCTGAAATACTCTGAGTGCTGAAACATTAAGGTTACTGTTCTTGTCTGGGTTCTTTAGGGTTTGTTAAGGTTCTCTGAAGTTCACATGTATTTGGTGTAAAGTTCCTGTTTACTGTTTTAAGCTAACGACAGCAGCTGACATATGACAACTTGGGATTTAGAAAGTTGTGACAGGAATCTGTTCTTTTCTCAAATAAGCAGATTAATGAGACTGTTTTTAATTGGACAGATTGATAATAAAGAGTCGAGCGTTACTGATATCAGTGCAGAACAGAGCCAGATGTTCCAGCTGTGGTTCGTCTTCAGGTTTGTTTGTGTCAGTTTGGACTTTGTCCTCTGGTACATTTCATTCTGCCCCCTCTTTTTATTTTTTGTGGCTGGTGCGGGCGGTGACACACCGATAAGCCCAGCTGTGATGATGCTGGCACTTTCTATTGTGCTGCTGCTGCAGAGAGCGATGAGTGAAAGACGACGGTCGGGAAAGGAAAGTGTGGTGATGTAATGAGAGCAAAGCATCATGGTTATAAACATCCCGACTCAATCTCCAGAATAAATGTTAGCTGTGTGCGTTTGTGCAAAACCAAAGATAAGTTACAACTTTATGTTTCTTTAGGTTGAATTTAGTATTTCTCTCTCAACACAACTCTGTATTTATGCTCTGGTTAGGTTTAGGCACAAAAAACCACCTGGATAGAGTTGGAAGACATCATGGTTTGTCTTGAAATACCTGTTTGGTAAGTTAATTTTGGTCACCACAAAAACAGCTGAAAATATCGAGAAATATCCTTAAAAAAGTGAGTGGAAATGTTCACATGTCTCCTTATAAAACCTGTTTTTGCGCCACAAACAGTTGTGAATTTCCCCAAAACTCGTTAAACAAACACCCGCTTTTGACTCCAGAACAACTGGTGGAAATCAAATTTTTTTAATGCCACAAAATTGGTTGGAAATGTTTTTGACGTCACAAAAATGAATGAAAAATGTTTCCAGGTCTCTGAAAAAAACACAAGCACAGATAGAGGTGTCTGCAGATGGCCCTAAAAAAAAACACCCAGTTTTTACTCTAGAAAACTGGGCTGGAAATGTCTCCAGGACTCCTTTTAAATAACCGTCCCTTAATGACCTTTATTTAAAAAAACAAGTTTTGATGCCACTAAAATGGAAAGAAATGTCTCCAGGTGTCTTTAGAGATATCCAGCTGTGGGGCTTGAACTCTGGCTGCCTTGTTGGTTGGAATATACAAGAGACCAACAGATAGCTGATGGATGAACAGATGATATAAAACCACAAGAAGATGAATCCCTGATATAAAACACGTGGAGTCACAGGTCTGACTGTAGAGTACCGAATTTCACTATTGTTGTTGTCGGGATTTTATAAGATGTAACGTAACGCCGCGACTCCTCACAGGCCTGATGACCTGACAGTGACTTCAGACACACAGGATTTGTTTTTTAACCTCTGAGAGGTGGAGGAGTCGTCTCTGTATCTTCCTCCTCCTCCTCCTCCTCCTCCTCCTCCTCCTCCTCCTCCTCCTCCTCCTCCTCCTGGTATCTCTCAAAACACAGCCGAGCATTCCTGTCTGTGTTTTGTTTCCTGACGAGGACACCGAGGTAGAACTGAACGTACCGCCAACACAAGTAACAGATATCAGGCTGAAACCAAAGCACGAGAGGTTCCACATCTGCAACTTTAGATTAATTTAAACCTTAAAATCAGGTTTTTTTCTGTGTGTAGTCTGTAAGTTTTGACCATGAAAATGACCACGTTAACACTAAACAACCATCATTGATAAATTGTAAATAGAGTTGATTAAACTTCAGTTGATAGTTATTTCACTATTCAAACCATCTATATGAAGCCGGTGTGACCATCAGTTGCAACTTTATGATAAATATCTGCTTAATAAATTAAATCAAATTAAAGAGAAACTCGACTTTCCCAGCAGCCCCGCTGGCTCGGCCACTTGCAGTGCAAACACTAGATTACAACGACTCCTCCTCCCCCTCGTCTCAAATCCCCCCTCATAATCCCCGAGGAAATCTCCTCCGCAGCACAAGGTGGAGTGTTTGTGTTCATACCAGGAGGAGGAGGAGGAGGAGGAGGAGGAGGAGGAGGAGGAGGAGGAGGAGGAGGAGGAGGAGGAGAAGCCAGATTCCTCAGAGCGCTCGTCTGTGGTGTCAAACTGTTGTTTTTTTTTCTGACCTGGAGAGGTTTAAAAGGGAGTGAGCTGTGCAGAAGTGAAGTGGAAGTGTCCTTTTTGACCAGGAGCAGCAACAGTCCAAACTCTTAGAGCCGTCGGTGAGTTCTTCGTTCTTCTTTCACTTCGATACCAGTCAGTTTTAACTGCTTATCAAATCACCGTCAACCTGTTTATTATAAGAATCAGGGGTTTTAGTTCCTGACTTGATAGGATGAATGTTTTGTAGTTTTTGCTCATCACTTGACCTTTTTACTATTTCTTAAGGAAAGTCTCTTTGTCTCAGTGTCTTTTATGGAGGTGTACTCGTAGCCAGCTGGGTCATCTGAGTGAATTCACCTCAGCGTGGCTCGTATATCCTGGGAGATGGAGACGGCGTCTCCTTCCCAGTGGAATATCTGTGACAGACCAGCTGTATCCCCTGACAATAGACCCTCAGCGCTTCACAAAGAGACACATTTGCATTTCCATTGTGTCTGAGTTTGTTTGGAGGCGACACAACTCTCACTTTGTGCGTCACACTGAGTAGTTTTAAGATGACGTGTGCTTCATTTGCCACATCCAGAAATCTGCTGTTACACTATATTTTTGTTTCGTTTGTACTACGTGGGAGAAGAACATCTGTGTAGATGTTGTGTTTTGGTTGACTGTTTCCTATGATTTCCTCAAAAGGAACTTTTACTTAATCAGGAGGTTTGAAAGAAGGAGAAAGTGATGCCACTGCTGTCTGACTCAAAACAAAAGATAACAGTAGTGTGGGATCATGGGAATCGTTGTCTTTGATTATGATCGACCGGGAAGTTTTATTGACGTAACGTTGAGTCTCGTCCTCTGACTTTATAGTGGTGATGAAATCATTAAAATATTATACTGTTATTTTATTATGATTTAGCCACGACAATAAAGGCTTTTAAAATATTTCCCTTCTTGCCTGGGTTGCCTCTTGAAATATTTGCAGTAAAATAAGTAAAAGCCTGAAATTATGTTACAAAGGTTTGGTCATTTTTATACATTTTGATTGACACACTGCAGGTTAGCATGCAAAGATTTGAAATCTGAACACCCGTCAAGCAAACAATTTCCAATATGTGGATAATAAAGATTACATGAAGTCAATATTTTGGAATAATTATTTCTGAAGTCGTCAGCTAAGATATCAGATACTCACGACACAACTATCGTGGCCTGAAGGATTCATGATAATGTTATTGTCACCGTGTCTACAGAAGATTTGACTTCTGTCTTTAACTTTTAGTTTATTGTGTCTTTTTGTTTTTGGGAAATGATTCAGACTCAAAATACGAGTGAGTTTAAAGTCTTCTGTGGCTCCAGCGGAAGCGTGTTAGTGGCCGAGTGTTAAGTGTCTTTATTCCACACATTCTTCTTTTGCAAAAGCTGGCACCTACATTACCCACAATGCAACTCAGCCACTGTGTGACATCACTGGAGGCACTGATGAATCAGATGCACTTTAATGTGTAAAATTGTTGGAGTAACTCTTTAATCAGTAACACACTTGCTGTGTTTTCCTTCTTTCCTTCCTCTCTCGTTTCATGCTTTCCTTTTGACTTTTTGTGTATTTTATTTCTTGTAATCAGAGAAATGAGAATGAAGAACAACAGGTCAGGATTAAATATCTTCAGCTGACTCCTGAGGTATTATACATGACAGTACAGAAATCAGAGCCAGGTGGAGGATTGTGAGACAGTCGGGAGGAAGCCGTCACACTCTCAGACTCCTGGGTGATGGATAACATAGATGAACAGCATGAAGCGAGGGTACGACCTTCCTGCATTCCAGAGCTGAAAGAATGCAGCGTCTCAATCTCGACCTGGCAGGGTTAAAGCTTCGATCGGGTCTCACGAGCCTGAGAGATTTCACTCCAGTCCGAGGTTTGAACTTGGAAACACTCTACCTGAAATATCAGCTTTTTAAAGGATTAAAGGTGGAAGGGTTTGGTGGTTGGAGGGGAAACTTGTAGATCCATCTCACGTGTGTTTAATTGGGTTAGGGTTATTTATAGTAATTTGTCTAAAAGCTCTATCGGTTCTGTATGGCTGTGACAGACCTGTCTCTTGTGAAGGCTCGCCACAATAACAGAGGGGTCAGCAGTCGTTATGTTAAGTATGTTTAACTTTCCCCCCCTAAATACCTGCCTCATGATTCAGACATCAATCTGTGGGAAAGTCTGCTCCATGATGTGGTCCAAAATGTGGACACTTCCGCTTGACGACACCTAAACTTTGACACAGAGTCAAGACTATCATATCAGAATCGGCTGTTAGTAACTGGCAGAAATGAGCTGGAAAAAATATCAGATACCCGCAAAGATCCAACAATGTGCATTCCGAATTTTAACTTGCATGAACTTTCAGACTCTTCTGTTTCCTTTTCCTGCTGCAGAAAGACAAAGCGTTTTATTTTACCATGTGTAACTCTGTCTCGTCCTCTCTTCCTCCTTTTCCTTCTTCTCCTTCCATCACTCGCTGCCCATCAGGGCTAAAATGGTTGATGTTGTATCGTCACGCACGATGCCGTCAGAAACCGAGGTGCACGTGGCGAGAAGCTTTCTCACCAAGATTTTGCGAAGCTCCATGAGGTACCATCAGCCAGCCACGTTGTGTTTGCTGGTAGTTGTTGGTGAACTTAAGTGATGTTTGGTCGAGTTTGTGATTTGTGTTCGTTGTAGCATTTTGTGTTGGTGCTAGTCGTCCAAACCAAATATTCTTCAGTAGATTCTTGTCCATTTATTGTTGTCTCTAATTTCAGCCACCTCATGTGATACTTGATTTTGTTATGATTAAGAGCCATGGCTTTATATTTTCTAGGGGTTTATGATCTATTGAACACATAATTCTTCTCTTTGTCAACATGCTCTCCAGGAAAAACCGCTTCAGACAAGGGTATGTGCATGTTTAGTGTGAGCAAAGTGGATAAGACAATAAAATATAGTAATCACTTCATCTTTCTAGGGTTGTTACCAAGGTATGGATGAAATTATATGACTCCCATGTTGTGATTGTCTAAAATGCTTTGGCTGCAGGAAGAATGATCCAGGCTCGCGGCCCCATTCCTGGCAACCCTCCAAGCTGACAGAAGAGGAGTCCGAGCCCGCCAAGAGAGAGGCCGCCCCAGCACCAGTCTGGCAGCCAAAACATGAAGCGAGGTAAGCCTTCTAGCGTAGAGCAACAAAAGTGGCGTCATGACTTAGCAAAACAACAATTCATCAAATTCAAGCATTCATTTTTTTCCGACCACCAGGCCCAAAGAGTCGTCTGCTCAAAGGGACCAGGACACCCAGCATCAGCTAACCAGCCAGTTCAGCTCAGCGAACAACATGGAGAGAGTGGAGCGTCCCTCTCATCCTTTCCCACCCGGTCGTCTTTCCCCAAACAAATACACCAGCACTGCTGAGCCGCACTGTGGAGCAGGAGGCAAAAGAGATGCCGGGTTGAGCTGTTTCTCTGGTAGCTCCAGCCCTCCTGTTCATGACTCCAGTACTTTTGGAAGGAAGGGTACCAGTGCTGAAAACATTTTCTTCAAGGGCCTCCAGAGTGAAGGGCCTCAGCCGGCCGAGAGGCCCAGATACCTGCAGCCGACGCTGGGGAACGGAGGCTGGGAGGGGTCACGGTCGGAGGAGCAGCCAGCATCCCGGGTTTCCATTGTGGGGAGACCCAGCATTGGCCCAGTGTGGCAGGTTCCAGAGAAGAAGAAGTCCCAGTCTCCTCCGCCCCCACCTCCCCCCCAGCGAAGTGACAGTTTTGCTGCCACAAAGGTGTTCCCATATTCTGAAGGTGGGCAAGTGAAGGGCAAAGGCAGGTCAAGTGAAAAACTGACAGAAAATAAAAAGAATGACCTCAGATCTCACCAGGAGAAACCCTCAGAGGCCAGACACAGCTTCAACCCCCTGCGCACCAAAGACTTTCTCCATCCCAACATGGCAGCTGACCACAACCACAACCAGCTACACCCAAACAAACTCTTCTCCCTGTCCAGTATTGATGTCAGGCAGTCTCATTACAGCCAAAAACATGCCCATCAGAGGCAATACAGTGACGAAAGCCCCCTCTACCTCCAGACCAGGCCAGCTCCTCCCACCAAGACTCAGAGCGTAGGAAGCTACTACCGCAGCCTCCAGGATCTGCCCACAAATGCCTTCAGCCGCAGACAAGTTCGGCACTCCACAGCATCCATTGCAAGTTCTGCTGCAAACTTGGAAAACGGTGGTCACAACAGATACTATGGCCTGGCGAGCAAGCATTCAGTTCAGACTGCTGAGCTTCAAGCCAGGCAGGGCAAATCAGAGGGACGGAGGGGGGAAGCCGATAAACTACACTGGGTGAACAGCAATGACCCAGGCTTCCCAGGTTCACTGAAGGGAAACATTCAGTCAAAGTACTCCATACCTCAGTTCCACATGCCTTACAGTGAAAACAAGGAGCGTAATGGTCATGCCCATCCTGGGAATGGTCTACATTATGACCGCCCAACCTCTGAACTTTCCGATCAAAGTCGTAGCCCAGAAGATGCTGCAAAGAGGGGTGAAGGACACTCTAATGACATGAAAAGACACTTCCCAGTACATCCCAGTAATGACCACAAGGTTGGTATATCAAGGAACCAAGACCCATGGGTGCCTCAAGAGGATCACAGAATATCCCCTATGAAAACCCCACTTCTCCACTCCCTTGCCCAGGAGAGTAGGATCCTGGCTGAGAGGCAGCCAGCAGCCATGCCCACCCAGGATGCCAGTGATGTGGCTGCCAGCAGTGGAAAAACAAATCGGCGCAGCGACCGTTACGCCACCACCCTCCGCAATGAGATCCAGCAGAAGCGAGCCCAGCTGCAAAAGAGCCGCAGTGCTGCAACCCTGACATGTGATGCAGAGGATGAGGAAGCAGAAGAGTGGAGATCCACAAAGACTTCTACATCCTCTGGTGTCTCCTTCTCTAACACCTACAAGGACCACCTGAAAGAAGCGCAAGCCCGGGTCCTCCAGGCTACCTCCTTCCAAAGACGAGACCTTGAGCCTCTGGAGGTGCCAGCAGCTAAAACCTCCAACGGACGCGTTAGAGGACGTAAGCGTTTCCCCCTTGCCAAGAGGACGCACTCCTTCTCAGAACCTGACAAGATAGACAAAGTCGGAGTGGAGGGAGAACCTCAAACAGGGTCTTTCGGAGAGAGGAGGAAGTTCTTTGAGGCCAAACCAACATTTCCCAGGCCTGTGCTGAAGTCCAGTCAGGGTGCAAACTTAAACACAGACCTTGTTGAGACAGAAAAACCCAAAGAGAGGACTGAGGAGGTACAGCCATCCACAGACCCCAACCAACTCAGCCCTGGACGTAAGCAGGTCTTACTAGAGCAGCAGAGACTCGGGACCTTTGCTGAGTACCAGGCCACATGGAGCAAACAGAAGAAGTCAACCGAGGCCAAGACGCAAGGGAGGTATCACTCAGCAGAGAACATCTTGGATGCAGATGCAGAGGAGAAGGCTGTCTGCATCCACGAGAGATCCCGATCTTCTCCGTCTGCAGACTTCTACACACAGGTGAGAAGCCCACAATATGTAGATATATGACTGATCTTTATAACTGCTAAAGTAGGCAGGCAAAGCCAGAAGCAACACCTGAAAAGAGTCGATGTGGTCCAACGGTTCTTGAAATACTTGCAGGTTGAACCAACTTTGGGCTTTGGACTAAAGGGAGGATAGTGAAAGCTGTTTTTTGAATTTATTCCACTTGATGCTCACTTATGTTTGATGCCATGCAATGAATAAAAAGAGACTGACGCTTCACCTTTCTTTTGTAGAATATTCCTTCAACATGGAGAGACGCTCCCAGCCAGCAGAGCAGTCACAGCAGGTGAGGTTTTCATCGTTTGTACACTGATAGACTCCCTGCAGAGCCAGGTTTTTGACAAGGTCTTTTCAAGATTGATGTCTTATGGATGTGTTTGTTATGGATGTGTTTCTGCTCAGTGGGATATGACAGATATATACAACAGAAGATGATAGAGATGAAATAATAATCAATCCAGCAAGTATCTAACGACCTGACAAGTCATAGGAAGGTCGTGCAGTCGATCGCTGGTTCAGTCCGATCTGTCGAATGCTCTCAAACATCCGCCAAAAAGAAACTCTCCGAGTAAATGTGGAATGTATCAGCGCTGCGAGAGAGAACACGTCCCAGCTTCTCATTTTCAGATTTGAGCTGAAAGGGAAATATCATTTTCCGTCACACTAGATCTCCTCCCGACCTTATCTGGGGTTGTTGGAGCTCATGTTGTCGCACACAGTATCTCCTGGACTCCTGCAGCGAGCTACACCCAGATTTACAAAAGTGTCTGCGCATTTACAGGTGATTTACAGCAGGCGGGGAGTGTATCACTTCATCCTGAAGCTGCTGGTGAAAATGAACACTTAGCTGTTGAGCACACAAAATGACAATCCACATGTTGACACGCTGCCTGAGAGGTGGGACATAAAAGAAAACCTGTCAACAAAACTCAGACTAAGATACCTGAGCTGAAGTGTTTCTGGTGTTACTTCACTGCAGTGGGTGGAGTTTGAACAATATCCAATTTAAAACCACAGAAGTCTGAGGAGATTTGTGCAGTTTTGCTTTTTATTAAAAGGCCTGTAAAGTTACACATGTTGTGGACATTTCACCATAATGTGAGTATTAGAATTAAAGGATTAAATTATTGTAATAACCCTTAAAAACAACTGAATGAAACCATGAATGTTGCTCATGTTTGTCAGCCTGCCAGTCCACAACTGATCAATGTTTACCCAGTTAATATACAGATTATTTATGTATTTATTCTATTTTGTCTACATTAATCTAAAGTGTAATTGAAAGCAGCTTCAGTTTGAGAGCAGCTAGTTTTCTGTTTGGATTAAAAAACAGACACTTTCAATTCCAGTTTGTCAGTTTTATCGAGGAAACATAATAATCACAAGTGTCAAAAATGTTAATATTTGTGAGATAGAAATGTTTATTGAGACAGAAATAAGAATCCTGTCTCTGTCTTTGTCTCTGCTCACATGTAATCCCACCTGTGTGTTTGGATTTCACACTCGAGGTTCAGGTTTCCTGAACTGTTTCACTCAGGAAACTCTATCACCAAACAAAGTCTCTACTAATGTGGTTCAAATAAACCAGTCGGACGACTTCCTCTGAACTTAAACATGATCTTCATTTTTAAAGATGAATAACTGAATTTAAGGAGGATTGCAGAATGAAAATGTTTTTGTTTTGTTTTTTAACCTGTGGTTTAAAAAAAGAGAGCAGACAAATTAAATGTAAGTGAAAATAAAGGTACATAAAGGACATGAAACAAGGACGAGACAAATATATGTAGAGAATAATTAAAGAGGCAGACAGATGAGTTTCAAAATGACTCTTAAATCGATCACATTTTAATTATTTATTAACTCAAATGATTTAAATCGTGAGTGTGTTAAGTTGTAAACATTTCTGTTTGTGTTTTCACGACTGCTGCTGATGAGGTTTGTCTTTATTTTGACCTCTAGAGGACAAACTGAGCCCAGGCAGCGTTACCAGCCCGACCACAGCCCTCACTCGGCCCCGTCGGCCCCCAGAAACGAGGGCCCGGTCCAAGCCTCCAGTGACCACAGGACCAAACCAGACGCAGCCAGTGCCTCCCACCCCACGCAGTCCTCGGGCCCTCGCAGCCTCAGCCCTTCTTCCCAGCACTCGTCCCAGCCTCCACAAACCAAGGGCCTCCTGCCGCCGCCCAGGCCCCATTTAGGCCCAGAAACCACATCCTCCTCCCAGGAATTCCTCCCCGGCGCCCAGGCGGACCAGGCAGTACTCCAGCCTCTGTCCAGCTCCAGCTCTGACACCCAGCACCACGCGGCTGTCCAGAACTCCCCCGCCGGCGCCGCCCCGACTCCGGCCAGCTCCCCTCACCTCAGCAGAGGAGGAGTAGGTGTAGAAGACATAGAGGAGAAGGAGCAGCCACCTTCCTCTTCATCCCTGTCTTTGTCCCGGACTTTACTTCTTCCTGGAGACCGAGCTCGGTCCCCCTCGCCTCAGTTTGCACCTCTGCGACTGACCGACAAGCCGCCGGCCGTGTTCGTGCAGGATGAGTCACCGCTCAGGTAAGCAGCTTATCCTCCAGGTCTCCTCAGCACCGCTCGTTACGTAAAGCTGCAGTCGGAGAGGCTTTAGGTAAACAAGTCGCAGAAGAAAAGAAAGATGATTAGTGATTGTACGGCGAGCTGTGGTTGTCATCAGATGGCACATAAACTGATGAAGGAATTAAGTCAGGAAGAAGTTTACGGTGGCGCTGACAGAGAGGAGGATCTGATCGTGTCTGTATCTGCAGCCGGAGACAAATCGAACTGCAGGCTGTAATTTAGTTAAAGCCACACGGCTGCTGTGACCTTTGCTTTCCACTGCAGAACTACTGTACCATCCGTCCTTTAATTAGAAATGTTCGACTCTGAAGCTTTAAAAAGTGTTTCCACTCACTGCCGTCCAGGCTTTAATCTGAGGAGCGTGTTTATTTTCTAACTGACCAGATGAAGATTTCTGTTTATAGACAGAAAAGTCCAAGTTAAACCTGGAAAATGTGAGATTGTGTCGCTTCATCTTCACCTGTGAACGCCTGAAGAAAAGAACGGCTGATATTGTTTTCTGTCAGACGTGGAAACACACTTTGAAAAATCAGTTGTGATTCTCTGCAGCTCTTCATTTTAGTTCAACTCGTGGTTTTAACTTTGTTGGGGTTTTTCAAATAATCGCCACGGGACAGAGATGAATAAATTATTAATTAATAGTAAGTAAGTTGTAGAAAACAGTAGTAAAACACGTGACACACAACTCCTCCTGCAGCTGCTTCTCTGCTTTCACTGTTGAGTTTGGAAATGTTATCCAGAAGTTTGGAAAATACACAACGTTTCTTTAAAGACAGTTCTGCCATCATCGAAATTAAAGAGACTTTAAGACATTTAATGCTTCAGAATCAAAGTTGTCAGATGATTGTTTTCAGTCTTTGACGCTGAGATCCGTCTTGTGTTCAGGTCAGAGAGTGATGTGAAGCTCGCAGCAGAGATGGATCCAAACAGTCCGGTGAGGAAAGTCCCCGTCAGGATCGTCCACAGCGAGAGCAGCTCGGAGCGAGAAGGCCGGGCGTACCTGCCTCAGAGCACCGAGAGCTGCTTCGTCTTCCAGCCGCCGCCCTGCGTCCTCTCCCTGAGCGCCGCCGAGCGCCCGGCCTCGTCTCTGTTCAGCGTCTACACCCGGCAGGCCGATCAGGAGCCCTTGGCCCAGGAGCCGAGCTCAGCAGGCGCTCGGCACTCAGAGGAGGACGCCAAGAGAGAGGAGCTGGCCCGAGACATCATGGGGAAAGACAAGTCCCTGGTGGACATCTTGGACCAGAGCGGCAGGATGACCACCATGGACCTGATGGAGGGACTCTTCCCCTCGGAGGAGCAGATCCTGGAGGGAGCCCTGCAGCGCAGGAGGACCTCCTCCGGCTCCAGGCTGCCCACCGCGTCCCCCGGGAGCATGGACAGGTCGTTTAGAGTTACTGTTAAAGTTACTGTTGTGTGTGTGATCGACCGTTCATCCTCAGATTCATCCACATAACAATAATGAGCTACAGTTTTAGAATTAAGGAAGAAAAACATCTTTATTTAGAGTCAGAAGTTCCACATCAAGAATCTAATGTCAGAAGAGTAATAACGCTATTTAAATGAGTATTAAAGGTCACACCTGTTAAAGCAGGTGATTCCTCCAGGATCTTACTTTTAGCTCCTATAATATTAAACAGCCTGCCCTCTGGTGGACAAATGTCAAAACTAAAAGAAGGTCGACCTGCTTTAAAGTTTTAAAGTCTGCCAGTTGCAGAAGCAGATTTATTTCAAAATGCACATAATACCTCCCCCTGTTTCTAAACCTTTAATATCCTGTTAGAAATGTCTCTGTTATCTAAATGATTTGTGTGTTTCCTGTGTTTGTGTCTCAGGCGGGAGGAGGACGACGTCTCGCTCTCGGCAGCAGCCTCTCTGGTTCCCAGCTCCTCCTACTACAACACATCTGCTCCCAAAGCCGAGCTCCTCATCAAGATGAAGGACATGCAGGAGCAGCTGGAGGAGCAGGACTCTGAGGACGAGCTGGACGTCGACCTCGCCAGTAAAAAGGTAAAACTCACCCTCTGAGAGAGAGACAGCGAGTTTTAGTTCATGTTTTAATGCTCTGTTTGTGTTTGTTTGCAGCAAGAGCTGATCTCCAGCCTGGCCGGGAAGCTGGAGGTGCTGCGGGAGGCGCGACACAGCCTGCAGGAGGACGTGGAGGACAACGAGGCTCTGGGCCGCGAGGTGGAGGCCACCGTGCAGCGCCTCTGTCAGCCCAACCAGCTCGACAAGTTCCGCATGTTCGTGGGCGACCTGGACAAGGTGGTGAGCCTGCTGCTGTCGCTGTCGGGGCGGCTCGCCCGGGTGGAGAACGCCCTCAACAGCCTGGAGGAGGAAGCTCCACCAGAGGAGAAGGTAACAGGAGGAAAGTCTCTGATCCACGGAAGAGGATGAGGGAAAAATTTAGTTCTGACTTTGTTTTCTCAGAATTCTGTAATCTTTAGATAAATGTCTTTAGATTAAGAGTAATTACTCATTTCTTTCCTCAGCGAACCCTGACAGAGAAGCGGAAGCTGCTTATGCGACAGCACGAGGATGCCAAGGAGCTGAAGGAGAACCTGGACCGTCGGGAGCGGCTGGTCTCCGGCATCATGGAGGCCCACCTGGACGCAGAGAGCCTGGACGACTACCGCCACTTTGTGAAGATGAAGTCGGCCCTCATCATCGAGCAGCGTAAACTGGAGGACAAGATCAAGCTGGGCGAGGAGCAGCTGAAGTGTCTGGTGGACAGTCTGCCGCTGGACCAGAGGCCGCTGCTCTGATGACCGCAGGAGGATCTCAACACCTGAGGCTGCGACATGTGGCATCATCATATTCATGTATTGTTACATCGTGTTCATCAAGGTAAAGTATTGAGGAACAGAAATGGGACGTATATTTTTCTGGCGGTTCATCTGCAGCCTTCGATGAGTCGATCAGACGGATCCATGAGTAAAAACGACGGCGTCTCTGAGGCCCAAACTGTCGAATCAACAACTTCCTCCCTTTATATTTCATTTTTTACCTTCATCAGCATTCAGAGCGTCCAGATATTTTTGATTTAAGACTCAACACGTTAATTCTCCAGGACTGAAACTCTGATCGTAGATGATGTACAGCTTATTTATTTGTACCTCGACGCAAGTGAATCACTGCAGTTTCAAAATTCACATTTAAACCAAATAATGTTCTCGACCGTAACGTAAAACACATCTCAGTGTTTCCAGTCTCCTTTTTTCTTATTTGTGTTTCAGCGGCATCGTGAACTCTGAACTCTCCTGCTGAACGCTTCGTAATTAATCATCCTCACGTGTGTGTTTTAAGATTTAAAGTGATATCTTCTAGTAATTTATTGTAGCCTTTTTGAAAAGAGCGATATGTATAAAGGGGAAGTGTTTCCCCAGTAATTTATTTTGATTCATGACAAACTTTTTTTCTAATGAAATGAAATGAAGAGTTTGATTCCAGAATGCTATAATCTAATTTTTAAAAGTGTTATCAACTTGTTATATTTCCTGCTTTTGCAACAAATCATCACTTTCTTCACGTAGCTTTATTATTATTTCACATTATATCTCACTTTGGAGTGAAACTCTGCTAGAAGAAGAGGTGAATCTGATAACTTTATTCTCACAAAGACGGTTTAATCGCTGATAATCTAACACTTGGTGCTTCTTGCTCAAGTTCCTCCAAAACCTGCAGGACTCCTGGACTCCTGACTGACGTGAAGGACTGAGGCACCTCTGGAGAAGGTTAGCACTTTACTCTTTGGTTTGGTCCAATCAGGGGACTCTCTGCATATATATTTATTTGAAGACGTGCCTACTGTAGCCTCCCCACCACTGTTAACTTCATGGACTGGCGCGGGCGTCCCACTGGGTACCGTGTTCGGCCCACGCTCGCTTCATGTATGCAGTGAAAACCTGTCAGCAACTTTCAGAGCAATAAAATGGTAAAGCTGAGAGATCGAGTCTTGTTTTCTCTTAATTATCTGACGACAAACGTCAGTTTTATGTCATGTTGTGGAAACAGATCATTTATATCAAGATTTATCAGGTAATTCCACCAGAGAACCCTAGAAACTTCACTGTTTTAGACCCGTTTCATTCTGTCTCCTCAAGTTTCTAATGAAATAAAGAAGAATAAAGAACAACAGGTTCATATCATACAGTCTCACACTGTCACTGAAATCTAACATGTTTTTCTGAGGAAATATTCAGACACATGGAAAACAAATGCCATAATATGACCTTAAATCTCACTGTCTGAGAGTAACAGGAGCAAAATCTCACCATACTTGTGAAAACAGCCTATTTAAGAGCATAAAACAACGTCAACCTGCATAAATTCCACTTTTATGGCTTTAAAAACTGATATAAACTATATATTACTGGATTTGAAATCTCATTGGCTACATGGTGCATCAATCATCTGGAGGCTGGAACGTAAGTGGCTCAGTAGAGAGAAGGAAGAGCAGAGAGTCGGTCAGCACAGTCACTCATTGGTTGTTGCAGGTTCTAGGGCGGGAACAGAATCATCGTGATCGTAGCTTTTCTTGTCGCTGTGTCTCTGTTTAACCTGCGTGAATTAAAGAATGCGTCTACATCACTAACGAATCAAAACATAACACTGGAATGAGCCGATATACGGCTACTTGAATTAATTATTGGTTATTACTGACATGAACATGAATCATCATTAAAGGAGCCGTCGTTCAGTTTCAGTCTCAGTATCAGACTGATTCTGTGCCGCGACCTTTGAAACAGACAGAAGCAGTTTGTGTTTGTTCAGGTTGGGCCGAGCTGGAGCGGAAGACTTTTATCAGATCTGTTACCAGAACAGCGCCGGTCTGGACAATCTTACGTAACAGATCGATAAAGATACGATCACAACAGTAGAATCAATCATCAGTTATTTCACGCTCTTGAACAAGAAGCAGGATTTCAGTAACTTGGTTCATCAGGTGTTTTTTATGATCTCTGATGACGCATTTTCAGCTCAGCTCAGTGAAATATTAAAATGAAGTCAACATCATTTAATAACTTTACAGCTTCATACTGGGAAATCTTCCAACTCTCACCTACATGTTTTTTACTGCACCTTTAAAAAAAAAAAAAAAAAAACAGGGTCAAGATTTTATGTTTTAATTTGGCTGTGGGTGTTTTTTTTTTTCTTCTTTTTACGAGAGAAAATGGATGTTAGTTTCCAGGATGAGAACAACAGGTGACTCCACCTTCAGCACACAGAGTTTCAACATACAACTGATCCCAAGTTCCTCTTATTCAATCTGCCATGACTTCATGTTCTGTGTGATTAAAGGGAAGGACAGAAAATGACCTCCTGAAACAGAAGAGCTTATTTTGAACATGATGCAGTTTAGAATAATAACTTTTTTGCAACTTCGAGTGTCGACACAAATCCGACTGATCACTGCGGCGTCAGCCAATTTAAAATCATCTAACTGTGAACTCTTTCTTTTATTCTGTTCTTTAACTGTTCATAAACAAGTTTTTTGCTTAACATGTTGTTATGAAGTGACCTGTAACAACACTGTCTGTGTTTGGATTGGTTCCCTGCAAACCTCGTGGTCACGATGTTTCTCAGTCACCAGGAAATAATGTCTCCATATATAGACTAGATTAATGAAAAACTTATTTTATTGCTGTGTTGTTGATACTTGCTGCTCTGAGCAAAACAGAATCGGTTCAGTTATCGTTGTGACAGTAAAACCATGTGAAACTGTCGTATGTTTCCGCTCTCATTTGTCACGAAAACAGAATAATTTTATTTCTTTTCTACTGATTTTGTTTCTAAATTCTTCAAGGCAATTTTATTTCTTCATACTAATCAGACACAGAGACACAGACAGGCGTTGAAATAAGACAAATGTTTAGAAATATACTAATAATACAAAACAGATTAAAGACAGTATTGATCTGATATCTGGAAGCCACAGGAAACAGCCAAGCCAGAGACCACTGTTCAGTCCTCAGTTCAACATTTAAAGGTGTAAACCAGTCAGACGTGTCCAGCCGTTTGTGATGACAGAACCCAGAACGAGCGTTAACACAGCGCTGTCACAACATAATGCTGAACATTTGAACAGTTGAAACAAATCTGTCCACATTAAATTCAAACTTTCTCACAGGATCTTACTCACAAAACAACAAACACTGTTCAGCTTTTAACACATTTTAACTGAGCAGAACCTTCGAAGCAGCTCTGACTCATTAACAAATGTCTTGATTTGACCAAATTATTAGTGAGTTTTTAAAACAATCAGCGCTTCACGGTGACCGACAGACAGACGAGTGAGTTGAAAGTCAGGGCAGCAATAAAAAGTGTTACAGTTACAGTAATAACAGCCGCCTCCATCACAGCAGTCAATCATTGACAGCTGCGTCGCTGCGATGAGGAAGCGTCTCGTCTGTGGATTCAGATGCTTCCTGCTCGAGGATTCAGTCCCACCAGGAGCTCGACAGCAAACACTCAGGTACGTGATCAGTCACAGGTGTCAGTTTTATCACTGCTGGGTTCATTAAATTAAGTTTCAGATGCTTTACTCACTAATATTTAGTCTTTGTTTTTCACTATTTATATCCAAGTTGATGAAACTGAAGCTTTGAATGAGTTCAGTCACGTATTTGAGGATTTGATGGATAAAATGTTGATGATAAGAATAATTTAATTTCGGGTTTTATTCCTTATTTTATATATTTACATACATTTTAATTCAGTCGTGCTGCTTTAAGTCTTTAACATTTAGGATTTTTAGCTCAAAAGATGTTGTAATAATCAACGTGATGATTAAGATAATGAGAATAAAAACTTTGATTGTTCTTTGGTTGTTTGACAATAATAATATCGGAGAATTGAGAGAAGAAAGTGAGAAATAACAGATCAAACTGGACATTCGTCTTATATGTTCATGAAAATCAAACAACAGCAGGTGATGAACAAATATGGACATTTGATTAAACCAAACATCATAAATCTGTCTCATGATGGTCGCTCCGATCAAACTGCACCTGAACAATCGAGGTGATAGTTAAAGTTTCCGTCTGAATCAACCTTATTTTACCGTAAAGTTTATAAAAGGAAATCTGTTTTTTAGTGAGTCAACAACGGAGAAAAATGTTATTAATGTTATAAACTCGTCCCAGTGCTAGCTGCACGGCTAACTGAGCTAACTGAGCTAACAGTGATTACTCTGATATTCAACAGGTGGCCAATTCTTACATGTTGCACCTTTAACATAGATAAACATGCTACACAATTAGCCTAACGAGCCGCACCTTTCCCTCATTAACACCTGTGTGTGTGTGTGTGTGTGTGTGTGTGTGTGTCTCAGAGGGAGGTGTGTGTGTGTTTCCCAGGTAACCGTGGTGACGGCAGAGCATCAGGAGAGGAGGAGGAGGAGAGAGCTGCAGCTTCAGATCTCCTGCAGGATGTGAAGTGGTGATAACCTCCACTTGGCCTTGACCTCCTGATGACACCCAAAGTGGGCGGGATCAGGACTTCCTCGCCCCCCTGAGCTTCTCTTGTAGCTCCGCCCATATGGCCTACCGCGCTCACACCACCCAGCTCTACGCCCTCGTGCTGGGCTTCATCGGCTGGACCCTGACCGCCATGGCGCTGGGCCTCATCCAGTGGAGGGTGTGGCAGGTGTCCCACAGTGATGTCATCAGCTCGGGCGTGGCGTGGGTGGGGCTGTGGCGTGTTTGCTTCAACAGCCACACCCTGGTGACCCCCGCCTTCATGTTCATGCACTGCAGGTCCATGGGCCTGACGGAGGCCTTCACGCCGCCAGAGGTCGCAGCAGGTCAGGTCCTGATGCTGCTGTCGCTGGTCGTGGGGCTTTGTGGGAACGCTGGCGGTGTTTACGCCGTGAGGAACATCTACTTCGGCCTGGAGAAGAGCACGCCAATCCGTTTGGCCTTCTTCACCACGGGGGCGCTGTGCCTGCTGGCCGCCGTGATGTCACTCATACCTCTCCTGTGGAACCTGAGCTCCGTGGTGACCAATCAGACCATCAGCTTCCCCCCTGAGTTCATGATGCCCGCGGCTCCGGAGTCTCAACACGTGGGGGGCGGCGTCATGGTCGGGCTGGTGGGGACGGTCCTGATGATCCTCTCTGGGATCATCTTCTGCAGGTACAGGTCACCTGAGAGGACGACTGTCAGACAACAGGTGCACCTGGATCCACCTGTGCAGGCTGAGGCAGCGAGCTGCCCGGGGAAAGATAATCCAGCGTTTGAGTCTCAGGAACATTTGTGATCGAGTCACACGCTTTAAAACTCACAGAGGAAACTGAAGGAAGAGAAACGATCCGAAGACTGAAGGACATGAAGGTTGTTCTCAGCTAAATCTATTATTTATTATTACTAATATTTTACAGGCTATCTTGACTGTGGTCACTTGTGATATTAGTCATTATTTTGACTCTGTGTATCATTTATATTTTTTTAATCTCATAATTTAGACTTTTTACATCATAAATTTGACTTTTTAACTCAATTTTTACATTCTATTTCACATTTTTGACTTTTTGTCTCATGATCTCAGTCGTTCTTCTCGTGACTTCCTCTTTTCTCTGGTCACTTCTTGGTCTGTCACTGAAATCCCTTTTCTTCATCACATTGTGAAGGTGAACATGTTTCTGTCTGTGAGCATCAGCACTGAGCTGTAAACAGATCTGGAGGTCGTCACATGAGGACTTTTCATTTCCAGCTCAGTGTTTTGATTCTAAACGTGCTGAGAAACTTCCTGAAAAGACAAAAATGTCTGAACTTTAAACTGAACTTTATCATGTTTATCAAAATCTACATATATTAAGTTCAGTGTTCTTATCTTTTAGTACTTTTGGCTCAGTTTTTTTAAAGTTCAGCACTAAAATAAATTGTGAATATTTCATGTGTCTGACCTGTAACAGTGAGCTGGGGGCTGAATCTGACTATTAGAGTTTATTATAAGTTACATTTAAACGTATTAAAGACACACAGGAAGTGTTTCCTCAGAGATTCAGGAGCTTTTAACTGTCACAGTTGCATGCTGGGAAGTCTGTTGTATTTAATAAACAAACCAGAGACAGAGTTTATTATCTGTTCACGTGTTTTTTTCTAATTTCTTTGGAGTAACATTAACGGTGTTTTAAGGATTCGAGGTATTTGCAGAATTAAGTTACACATTAAATGAACATGATTTAAACTCTGTGGACACAAATTTCAGAATCTAATGTCCTTAACGAGAATTTGTAGTTAATTTAGGAAACTTTTGCACAAAATCCTAGAAACTACAGATGCAGGATCAGAAGGAAGTAAATGTACACAGGACTTCACGTTTTTTTTTCTTAAATATTTTATTCAAAAAAAGCAAAAAGCTCATCTCCAGAATTTCAAACCATCTGTATCAATGTTCCTCTGATGATGAACAGTCTCTCCAGCTCACTGAGATCAGCGCCGTGGCTCACATCAGAACCCGTCCTGGGCCCAGTTCACCTGAGCCGCTCGCCGACGCACGAGGGGAAGATGACAACAAGCGGGTCGGCGTGAGGAAAACCCAATCGAGGAGATATTTCATTTTGAAGGACAGTTTTCATGATCGAATCATGTTTCCTTTCAGGTAGAAAAGAATTACTTCCTATGAATTTGTTTCCTTGTTGAATTCAGATCACAGTGTTTGATCTGAACCAACAGTGAAGAGTGAAATAACCAGAATCACAACAGACTTTTCTTTTTGTTGGTTATCTCATCCTTCATGAGTTGAGCATCTCCGTCATGCAAATATCTCTGTTCCTTATTTCAAAGATGACACAGTTCGGGGGCCTGCTGACGATCTTAACCCTCTCGAGGAACTTCATACAGTACACAAGATTAAGAGTTTCATTCCTAAAACAAAACAGAAAAAGAAGCTTTAAGAAGAAGAAGCTGACGCCACACTGCCAGGCTCCTCCTCCAGACACCGTGTGACCGCCAGCCAGGAGAACGTCTCGATCACGGGTAAATATTCAGATACATCAGCACAGAATGATTCCCTCCAATATAAATAAAAAAAGACGACACCGGAGATACACATCATGGCATATCATTCAAACACACTCTAATACTGAGTACAACATATACAAGTAAAGCACAAGTATCATTTAAAATGGGTTTAAAAACCTCAAATATGACCACAGCAGGTGGGTTATTATCAGAATTTGTACAATGTCAGCTCTTCACACATGGCACACACAGGCTGCGGATGCAAATTATTCAAATCGACAGAAGCGAATGTTGACAAACTCCTTGTTGTTGTGTGAGCCGGTGACGGAGGCTGACGGGTGGAGCTGCTACTTTCACAGCGGAAAGTCTTAAATTCTCTGATTCCAGCTTGTTAAGCGAGTATTTGTCTGGCTTCTTTCTTCCTCTATGACGGTTTGATGATGATGATCTTAGAGATGTGGACAAAACAAGACGTTTGAGGACGTCGTCTCGAGTTTTAGGAAACACCCACAAGACTTTAAACCCAGACAGCTGCAGCCCGACTGCCCTGTGATCAGCTGTGTGAGCTCACACACTCTCCCTCCTGTCTGAACCCAGAACACATCCGTCCACACAGCCAACAGGAATGTGAGCAGACATGTTTCACGGTGTCCTGAAGATGATGCCGGTCTTTAATCACAGCTCATCAGAAACAGATTTTAAAAAAAGGTCCAGTGTGGAGGATTTCCTCTCTCTGCTCACCAGACGTCCTATAAATATAATTAGTTCTACCCTAATCAAACATTAACGACTGATCGCTGTGGCTCAGCATTTGTTACAGCAGCAGTTTGTATCCTGCGTGAATTAACTGTCGTTTTTTCACTGTATACAGGAGCGCTGCGCATTAACAGTCAGCTACTGCGAGGGCGACGTTATTTAATTTGAAGAGGGGAGAAATTAAAACCATCCATCCTGATGTGGAGCACCAGTGTTCCTGCAGGTACCAGGAGGAGAGGTGAGCTCCGACTCTCAGGTGTTTCAGCGCTCGGCTCGTCTGTTCTGAAGGAAACATGTCGGACTGTTTCAAAAAGGACATTGTGAAAAAAGTCTTTGGATACAAAATCATTTGAGCGTCACAACTCAGTGAAACGAGTCGCTTGTGTTCGTTATTTCATCTGTTCTGTCAAATAACATTTGGAAATTCTGGTAGAGCCGCACAGCTACGCACATACCAAAACAGGAAGTTAGCTGCTCGCTCTATCACGACAACACAGAAGATAAGATGCCAGGCGGCCAAACTCCATGTGCCACTGAGCCAGGTGTCATTACACACCTGCGCTACCTGCTGCCTTTCATACAAAACCTAAGGTAACAAAAAGTCACGACAGCCCCCCTCAATCCTTCACACTGGACCTCTAAAGGTTCTGATCTGACACATTTCTTTCAGCCTCATCAAACATCTGTAACATCTGTTCCCAAACGGCTCCAACAGTCGAATATCTGCTTCAGGATTTTCAGGCATTTTGAGGTTTAAAAGACAAAACAACCTGAACCTGAAGTTCTGCTCGTCTTCAGTCGCACAGCAGAAGACTTCACACCTGCACCGTCTCAACACCTGCAGTTTAAACTTGACTGCTGATATCCGCCTGTTTCATCCATCAGCTCCGCGTCTGAACTCATTTATCTGGTGTTATAGTTCTACATGCTGCAGGAGGCCGACACACAGCTGATCTCACTGCGTCTCATGACAACTTTACTGGTAATAAGAGTGATTAGATGACTTTTATCCGTTTTGGGTGAACTGTTCCTTTAATGTAGATTCCATTATTTCCTTCTGTTGACTCACGGGACAAAAAAACCAAACAAAAGCCAGATGTCTGTCTGTGTAAATGATGGTCTAACACTCGTGTTGGACGCTGTGGCTCGGGTCAACGACATGAAAACGTCCCGGAGACCCGCTCGCTCCTTCGTCCTCGTCCTTACCTCGGTCTGTTCGCCCTCCTGCCCTCACACATGGAAGCCCTGATAGAGTCGGTTTTGATCCAGATGGTTTGAAACGGAACAAAATACGTAACATACATACAAAATAAAATACAAAATAAGAACAAAAAGAAAAAAAAAAAAAAGATTTAGAAACGTGGGAGGTTTTAATCGTTCCAAAGTCCGCCGGTCTGTTCTTGATAAACCTCGATGACGTCTTCGTCCTCCATCCCCAGCTGACGGGAACACAACCAGAACACAGAACACGGTTCAGTCAGACAGTTAGAACTACAACATTTATTACATCATCAGTTTAAAACTATAACAAACATGTGCTGACAGTTTCCCTCCGATGTGTTGAACACTTTGGTCACAATATTCCAGAAACACTGATGCTGGAAACCATTTTCAGAATCATGCGGATGAACTGACACACTGACGGGCCACAACATTATAGATCTAAATGAAGAGATAAATATAATTTCACATGACATCACAAGGAAGTCTATTTGTCATTAAAGACTAAATCACAATGTTCGCTTATAATAACTTCCAGGTAGAAAACTTCATCACGCGTCAGCTTACACACAATTTAACTGTCTTTTAATGACGTTATTTCAAAGTGTGTTCATCTAATCATCTAAAAGTCTGATGCAGACATGTTTCATTAATAACAAAACTTTCATTCCACTGGAGACCACCGAGTTAAAATATTTATCTTTATATGTAACAGCTGCATATTTAAATTGACAGCAGAAACAAAAGTTTGCTGATCTCTCGTCTCTCCACAATACAAATCAACAGCCAGTTTTCCACCAACAAGTCATTGTTGTTTTTACTGTGCAGCACAGAGGTTCAGTCTAAACGTCTGTGGTGCGTGTTTTTAAATTTGCATCGCAGGAAGTTTGTTAACAGCAGCAGTTTCATCCTCACATAAAAAGTTAGACGTCTGGGAAACAGCACCATGCACCGATGATGTGGATGTTATTACTCTCAATGTAAAGCAGTCGGTGCCACTTTGTGTCACAAGTACAAATATGTTCAAAATGTATATGTGAGATGACAAAACTGCAGCAGTGTGAATATCTCAGCAGTCTAATAACATAACAGAGTGATCTAGGTCACCATATCAGTTCTCAGGAAGCAGCAGATGATTATAAGAAGGATGTAAATGCATAAAATATCACACTTGTATGTATTTAAAGACATTAAAGGACAAATGGAGTTTTTACCTCTTTTGGAGTTTGGTTGTCTGCGATTCTCTGTCCCTCAAACAGAAACCTTAGCGTGCTCGCTGGGACGCCCTGCAAGAAGCACAGCGACACACAGCAATCAGAAATAATCAGCTCCGGTGCTGCTGCAGCTGAACAGTGAGGCGCAGACATCGTGCATCACACGAGGTCTGTCCTTCTGTCACCGGGTGCAGCTGGTGGTGTTTTCCATCTTTCCTCTTACCTGTCTCTGGCTGTACGACTCCTTCAGCTTCTTCAGATGTGTCGTCATTTTCACCTTAAAGTGGATTTCACTGCTGTCCTGTGGGCGGAAACAGAAAGCGGCGATGAGCAGAAGAAGAAATGCAAACCAGGTGAATTTCTGTTTGTGACTCAAACTAAATCACCCACTACTTACAGCTGAAATAATATATTTTGGTAGAGACTGAAATCTGAAACAATTTAAGGCAGTCAAGTGCAAGATCAAATGTTTTCTTTTTGTCAGCAGGGTATGACATTATTATCATCAACCTCCCAATTAATTTATTAAGTTTCCACTGAATCAGATAGATGCCACTGTTGTTTTCATACTAATTCACATTTCTGATTTTCATTCTGGGACCAATAAATACATCTTTATAAGACGAGTCCGCAACAAATATACACAATATATCACCAGGATACGCAACATTTAGCACAAAGTACGGCGGCCCTCATGTGCAAAAACACAACAAACAGAAAAAGAACACGAGCACAAAACGAAACCAAGTAGAAAGCGGCTGTTTGTCCGTTTGTGCTTGTGTTCTGCACTTCAGGGCCACCATACAAAGTCTACATGTGCCCCGGATTAAAAGGTTGCTGCAGATTGTTGTTGTTGTTATTTTAGTCCTTCAGTCCTAATCCAAGTTCTACATGTTCCCTCCATCCTCCAGCTCCCATACACACCTGACCGATCACTTTTAACTTGATGTACTCTCCGTCCTTCTTGTCCCCTCCGTCTTGGCTGGATGGTTTTGTCTCCTAAAAACAGCAAATACTCAAAAAATAAACTTCAGCAGCAGACAACATTTAAAGACACACACACACCTCAAACAGGCCCGATGGCTTCACTACGCCGATCCTGCCGAGAGCGAAAGTCAAATATCAACGTGTTTCGGTTTCACATTTATGCTGTCGCTTCATGTTTTATCGCAAAAACTCTGAAAATGGACTAAAAAGCGAAGTTAGCCGCGAAGCTAAGCAGCTCAATAGGCAGTGATCTGTGGGCCTGAAGCTACAGGAGCTAACAGTTAGCATGTTGAATCATCAGATACGAGATAGCAGCCCACAAAAACACAACGCGGTCTGTCTTTGAGTTCAACACAGAGAAAACACAACAAAGAGAGTTTACAGGTCGCGTCTCACCGTATCTGACATGTTTCCCTCTGTGTTCACTGCAATATATCCTGACAATAGATGTCACGTTAGCGTTAGCTTCCACTCGCAGCTCTAGCTTGATGTTGTGAGAAATCTACATTAACCGGAGCTGACGTCGGGAATCTGTTCTTTCAAAATAAGATTATTTCCGGGGAACTGGAGATTGTTTTGGGGTTTTTTCGGGACGTGAAGTTTACTTTGTACACAAACCAGTTAAATAACGTGTTCAAAACAGATACATACTATTTATAAATCATGTAATTCATCATATACCAAAAAGATATATATCTGGAAAATATAAAAATCCACACAGTGACGCTTATTATTGAGCTCATAATATCTTGCATAACACATAGTATATCCAATTAATATTTGTGTTTTTCAGTTTGACAATATTCATGTCAATTGTACTTTTTTAAAACTTAATGAGTATTTTTATTTCTGTTATTCTGTTGTAAAATGTTAGTACATGTTCAGGCTTTAAGTTTAGATAAGGTAAGATACCTTTAGTAATCACTACACTTTATTTTTAACTATTTAAAGCTGTTTGTTCGGGATGTCATGATGCATTTAAGATGTAAGAGTCACAGTTTAATGTATAATCATCACTTTTAAGTGGTCACTAATTACTAATAACAAGTTAATAAACATTTACAGCAAAATAAGTTTGATTTAGGAAAACATGCACTTATTTTTTGTGGTCAACCAAAATTAGCGATCATCTGAGAGGAGCTGGAAATATTTACTGTTGTTATTATATATGATTATTGTTATTAAACTCTATTTTTTAATGAACTTTGACTTGCAATATTTTTTTCTGATCCTTATATTTGATTTAAATGTTTTTTTTTTTATCATATATTCTTTATTTTTTTGATTGTTTTCTTAATATACCATGTTTTTAAATCACCTGGAAAGCATTTTGAATTGTTTGAAAGGTGCTGTATGAATGAAGTTTGATTGATTGATAAAAAATTGGCAAATATTTATCGACATGAACAAAGACAACAGTAACATTTGGGGGCTAAAGATTCTGCTGGAGAGTAAAAACTGTCGGATTTGTTTATTTGACAGTTTCTCTCGTGATTGAGGAAACTAAGAGGTTTCTGTGACGTCACAGGTTGTGTTTTTGTTGGACTCTTCCAACGAGGTTTGAGGTGAAGACCTGTCAAGTGCACCAAAATGAAATATAACATATCCGGTTAGTAACTGCCAAAATAAAATAGAACCTGTGTAACTGGGTTATTTCCAGGGGCGCGACGTGTTGTGGTTTTAATTTGTAAGCAAAATGGCTTCACTTCCGGGATTTGTTCGCTAATGCCCCGCGAACTTGACGCACCTGGGGGCCAACAGCGAGCGAAGCCACCGTCAACCAGGCTGGAAAGTGCAACAAAATGAAGGCTGTCGGCTAACTTTGTCGTTTTTATTACCGCTCACACACGGAGGTACTTTTCGGACACACCGCCATCTTGTCATTTTTCTGCCTGGAAGGCTGCGGCGGGCTACACTGACAGCCGTTGGGCCTCGTCGTCGTGGCCCAGCAGGACTCGAGTGAAGTTGGGAGCGGACTGCCAAACTTCTGCTTCCTCTAGCGGCTCTCCGCAGGGCCCGGGGCTCCTGTCACCGGCCCTGTGGATGAGGAAGTGAATACACATCCAACCAACCACCAGGTAGGCGAGCGAAGCCGCTTCAAACCTCCCATTTGTCCGTTTAATGCTCGTCTTTCTCGGTCGTGCAGCGGAGAACAGCTTTGAATAGCAATGCGGCTAGTTAACTTTAGCATTAGCCTAGCTTGACAACTTCCCTGGCCTGACAGCTAGCTTAACACGGAACTATCAGCTAGCATTAGCCACTTAGCTTCTCTTATCGGGTATTAATGTGTCGCTAACTATGTGTTTTTGTCAAATCTCAAGATGCCGTGTCATATTTAAGCACATCTTGTCGCAGCCCGTGACGCCAGATCGGCTAGCAACAGTTGTTAGTGCATTTCGGCTAGCGGAGCTGCTCGGCTAACGCTAGCAAGTTAATTGAAAGCTAATTACACAGGAGGCCATAACAGTGGTCAGGCAGTGTTGTTGGTATCAACTTTGCTGTGAGCGCTGACATTGGGTCGCTCGTCAGGACCTTAACGTTATTTGTGAAAAATGTGTAAAATGCTAAGCTAACGTTCACCCTGATCAACGTGACGGCATTGTCAAATTTGACGTCACTTGCAGACAATGATCAATCAGTGATGATCAGACTCTGATCAGCAATATTTGATCAGCAGAGGCCATCTTGATTGTCCAGACAGGCTGATTCAGAGCCTGTCTGACACATCGCAGTAATAACTCCGTTATAACACGATAATCATTAACAACTCTTACTTTCTATACTATGTTACGAGAATGGCTGCAACTATTGATTATTAACATTTTTATTGATTTATACACAAAGCCTTTAGCTACTAATTACTTTATAGATAAACATCAGTGTTGGACAAGTTGCTTTCAAAATGCAGTATAGCACATATTACCAGCTGCTTGTCATTTTAAAGTAGTATATTGCATTACAATATTATTGTCTACATAGAGTAATATATTAGTTATGACAATACTTTTTAGGCACTTTTAATAAAATGCTCTAATAACCTCTATAGAACAATTTGATAGGCTGGATTTCTTTAAACAAGCAGATGTTCTTGTTCACGGGGACGAACAGACAGAGGATCAGTCTGATATATTATGAGATATGAATAAATATTTTTAATCATTGACAGACCTGTACCTTCTATAATGTAGCCTGTAATGACACAAGACAAACTTCTCAATCTCCTTGATGACTAATGATTGATATCTTGTGTCTTCGCCCATTTGTGATAAAGATTTAAACTAGGAGTTTAACCTTGTTTATTTACCTGCTTGGCTAGAATATAAGAGATCACATGAGAAACACTTAAATGTAACGCTACATACTTCATGACTCAGCCTTCAAGAACGACCACAAAACAATCCACTGAACATTGTATCCGTCATGAAGATAGGATATATTACAGGGCTGCTTATCAGACTTATTTTTAGCTTCATGGACCTAATAAACTGGCAACTGCTTGTATCATGGTACAAGAAATGTTCTGGGGAATCAACTGAGGAGCTGCTAATGTGGGGGAAAAAAACAGAGAATAAGTGTTTGTTTTTGGCCACTGGAGCAAATTAAATACCTGACGAATCATTTGTTAGTCATCAGTCCTGCTCACTGATGTGTGACGTAAAAGGGAAAGTCAAAATAATCCAAATTAAATGGTCACAGGTCCATTTTATTGTAAGATAGAGGAAGGAAATCTTACTGCTCGCAGATCTGCTGATCAGTCAGCAGCTTCAGGCTTGAACTTGTGTCCCGATCAGCTGCACGTCAGGATTTATGTTGTCTTTCTGCTGCTGCAGGAGAAGGAATCCCTTTGATGGGAGAATCCTCTTTCCTGGCCTCCTGGGTCAATCGCCGTGCCATGATGATGGGTATGTGTGTGTGTTTTTAAGAAAGTGTTACTGTTGCAGTCTGAGCTACAACCTGAGGCATGTTTATCTTCCCACAACAGTTTCTGTACAGAGTAGTGTTGTGTTCTTCCATGTAAAGGTCAGACAACATGTTGGAAACACAGGAAATGTTGCTCTCAGTTTGCTTTAAGTCCACTCCACACAAGAAATTACTGATGTTTATGTAGAAATACAAAGTGAGCTGTACTTGTCATTCAGTTTGATTTATTTAAAACCGATAAAGTCTGTTAAACTGAGCGCTCGTTGCCCCTCAGATGAGCAGGAGGCGCTGAACTCGATCATGCAGGACTTGGCCGAACTGCACCGCTCCAGCCGTCCTGCCATGTTCCTGTCGGACCTGGGCAAACCCAAAGCCTCCTCGCCCAAGAACCAGGTAACCAAACAGCAAGTCGATCTACTCGCTCTAGTGTTGATCATCTGATGGGTAAAAAGTGTATTATTATTTTTAATGTCACATTAAATGATTCCTCCATAGATTATTATAGAAATATGTGGAAATGCAACACACGTTACTTTTCTAGTTTGTGGTTGTTGTGCGAATTTGATGACAAATCATTTCTCACTCTGCCATTCTTTGTCTCTCCAACAGAACGATGTCAGAGTGAAGTTCGAGTTCAAAGGGGAGAAGAGGTGAGACTTCCACCAGTTCACCACTTAAGTGTTGTCAGTGTGGACCTGCAGCTGAACTCTGACCTCTGATCTCCTCTTCTTCTTCTTCTTCTTCTCTGTAGGATCCTGCAGTTTCCTCGTCCTGTCAAGCTGGACGACCTGAAGGCAAAAGCTAAAGTGGCTTTCGGTCAGACGATGGACCTTCACTACACCAACAACGAGGTCGGAAGCTGAAAGACTGTAAGATGTTGTATGCATGCAGTATGAAAGAAATGTAAATTTACAGGAAGGTTGTTGTTGCTCCTTGTTGCAGTTGGTGATTCCTCTGACCACTCAGGACGACCTGGACAAGGCCGTGGAGCTGCTGGATCGCAGCGTTCACATGAAGAGCCTGAAGATCCTCCTGGTGCTCCAGATGTCTTCTCAGGTCAGCAGGGACAAACGCAGCATACTTATTTTAATCCAGAGTTTTATACCTGGTTGCGTCTCCCAGAGGAAAGAAAACACAGCAAATCAGTGTTAACCAAATAAATATATCATAGAAAGTCATTAAATTATAAAATGTAACACAGTATATATCTATTTCTCTGTTTCTCCAGAACTCTTCCTCCAACATGGACCTCTTGCCGTCCCATGAAGAGCTGGACAACACAGGATTCAGGGTTGCTGACAAGAAGAGTATGCTGGCTTTGATAGGTGAGCGTCATCTCACAAGACAGAGACATGAAGCAAACATGTTATAAATGTTGATCCGTTTGACTTTAATCCTGAAAATATGTCTTCTTTGACCACAGGCTCCCATTCGACGGACCGCAGCTCCCCTCCTCCGGGTTATATCCCCGACGCGCTCCAGCAGGTGGCGAGGAACGGATCCTTCACCAGCATCAATAGCGAGGGGGAGTTCATACCTGAGAGCATGGACCAGGTACCACCGCACAGAACCGCACAGAACTTCAGTGTTTATTAGACATTACTGTGCTGAAACCGCTGAAATCTCACATACAATTTGGTTAAGATGTGGTTTTCTTGAGACAGTTTTCTCATTCATGAATCGACTGAGTTTGTGTCTTTGTCTCCAGATGTTGGACCCGCTGTCCATGAGCAGCCCGGAGAACTCAGCGTCTGGAAGTTGTCCGTCTTTAGACAGCCCGCTGGACAGGTCAGCACCTCAGTGTTTCATTCAATCACCAGATACTTCAGGAATCATCAGCTGCTAGAATAAATATCAGTCATTTTACAGAATATTTCTCTCTATTTTGAAAAACAAGGATAAAAACATTTCGGGGTTTTTTGACGATGTGAGACACTTTTGTGTTGTAAGTTTTGCAGCACTTCAAACAAAACAGAAAAATGCTCAGTATTGTTTCTCACTCTTTTCTCTCTTGTTTGTTTTGAAGCGACTACCCGAAGTCCAGGATGCCTCGAGCACAGAGCTACCCCGACAACCACCAGGACTTTCCAGGTAAATGTCTGAAAACATAAAGAAACATTTAAAATTCCACCTGCAGCTGCTTTTTTTGTACTTTTCCTTTTAATTATTATTGCTCTGGGTCCTTCCTCGGCCTCCTCTTCCTCTGTAGAATACGACATCCCAGTCTTTGAGAAGTCGGGTAAAGGTGGAACGTACCCTCGTCGATACGGCATTCCCTTCGGCCTTCAGGACTACAGTGATGGTGGGTAATCTTCCCTTCACGCCACCTGAACGATAGAACTGTGATTCAGACTGAGCTGAACTTTGTTGCTCTGCAGGGAGGAAAACATTCCCTCGGGCTCGGCGAACGCAGGTTCACGGCTTCCGCTCGCCGGTCAGCTTCAGCCCGACCGAGCAGTCGCCCAGCACCAGCAGCGGCAGCAGCGTCTTCACCCCGGACCTGGAGGAGGCCCCGGGGCCCGCCAGGAGGCCGCGGAGGGGCAGCGACATCGAACCCAACCCCAACCCGACCGCTGCTCCGACCCTGTCTGTGATGGACATCAGCCCGCCCAGCCGCTGTGAGTGTGATGGTGCTTTTATCAGCACAAAGAATCAAAACTGTCTCAGTGATCTGATGGATGTTTGTTTCATGTCTTCAGCTCCACGCGCTCCAACCAACTGGCGGCTCGGGAAGCTCCTGGGGCAGGGCGCCTTCGGACGGGTTTTTCTCTGCTATGATGCAGATACTGGACGGGAACTGGCCGTCAAACAGGTCCAGTTTGACCCGGAGAGTCCGGAAACCAGCAAGGTGAGAGTCGCCTCTCCAGGAGCGACTGTTGAGACTTGAACTTCTTAAACTTTTTATTATTGTTTTTTCTGTGCTGATGCACTGAGAAATAATCCTTCAGTAGAGAGCTGTGATGGATCCAAGAATCAGAAGTCTGTAGTGTTGTGTTTGTTGTCAGCAGGTAAAGATGAAACTCTGTTGTTCTTCTTCTGTGGTTCAGGAGGTGAGTGCACTGGAGTGTGAGATCCAGCTGCTGAAGAACTTGTGCCACGAGCGGATCGTCCAGTACTACGGCTGCCTGCGAGACACCATGGAGCGAACGCTCTCCATCTTCATGGAGTACATGCCCGGCGTGAGTGCTCCTTTAATTCTTACTGTGAAGTAAAAATAATAATTGACATGCTTAGAATGTGTGAAATGTGTCGAGGAGCCACGTTTCACTCACAGACGGACAGAGTTTTCTTTTAAATGAGTAAAAACAAACATCCGATGAGGACGTAGCTGCCAACATTTGTTTTCACTCAGATGTGTGAGAGAGATTTGGTTCACGTCTCACTTTCTTGGCTCTCAGGGCTCCATTAAGGACCAGCTGAAGTCGTACGGAGCGCTGACGGAAAACGTGACGCGCCGCTACACCCGGCAGATCCTGGAGGGGGTCTCGTACCTGCACAGCAACATGATCGTCCACAGAGACATCAAAGGTGACACAGACGGTGTATTCTTGTGTTTTAGCTGCTGGGCTCTGTTGTTTTAAGTTAAGGAACATAAAAAACACATCAAACTCGTCTCTGCTTTGTTCAGGAGCCAACATCCTTCGTGACTCGGTGGGCAACGTGAAGCTGGGGGACTTCGGGGCGAGCCGGCGGCTGCAGACCATCTGTCTGTCCGGAACAGGCATCATGTCTGTGACCGGCACCCCCTACTGGATGAGCCCGGAGGTGATCAGTGGAGAGGGCTACGGCAGGAAGGCCGACATCTGGTGAGACAACAGTTCAACAACAAATACCAGACT